>NW_028317797.1:7235000-7502500 GCF_062004578.1 Staurois parvus | reverse complement strand
AATATTTTTTACATTTTTATTTTATTTTTTTATATCATTATTTATTTTTTTTAACGTACTGTCACCCTAGCAGTACAGTGTCACCATAGTAACACTCTACTACTTGTGGGGGGAGTGATGATTTTTTTTTTACACTGATTGCTTTTACACCCATAAAGGTTGTAAAAACAATCATTTCTCCTTCTCTCTGGCTGCATTCTTGCAGCTATTGAGAAATACTGTGAGAGTTGTGATTGGTCACAGCTTTTCACATGGTGCAAGGCTGTTATGAATAGCCTTGTACCATGTGACCTCTGTGATCATTCACAAATTTCACTAGTAGTAAGCAATGATGTCAGGAAGTGACATCTTGCTTACTACTATTCATGTGATTACTGATTGGCCAATCAGTGATCACATGATCGGGACCTCACACAGAGCGATCGGTGTTCCGGTGTGCGCGGTGCCGCACGCTCCCAGAAGCGCGCACATGCAGTGAATGCGGGGACTGTTTATAAACGCCCACCCACTTCGGCACTGCTCCTCTTCCGGCTGTTTATGTACATGGGCCGGACGGGAAGTGGTTAATATATTTAAAACCACTTTAATAAGGAGTTGGGAGTCCCAGCTGATACATTTATTCCAGACAAAGTAAGGTATACAGGATCATTTGCCAGCAGACAAATTACAATTTAAAACAATTCTCTTTATGTGTATATATCTTATCAGTTACACACATCTCTGTTGCTAGCAGGAACCTTAACACTACTTGTGTTAGCATTTCTATGAGTACTATGTTTTTTCTCCTTATCACGCAGCTGCAAGGTCAAGATGTCCTTGATGGGCCATTTAATCTTACTATAAATCAGAATGCTATTACTGTTTATCTATTGATATTGCTTTAAACTAAAGAGATATTAACTTGCAGGCCCAAGGGGTAATATCATGATACTCTTGTAGTCTTCTTATTCCCTGATATGATGGTATGACTCATCACTGGGATAACTCATACTGGGTTGATTCATCACTGAGTGACTTCCACTGACCGTCAGGATTCCTCTTAATAGTTCCCTTCACACAAACAGCTAATGTTAAATGTTTAAAATAGCTTTTAGTTCACTTTCTTCAAATGTCTTGAAATCTGAGTAATAACTTGACTGTGAATTTATGATTCCTTACACACTGGCCTGAAAGCTGAAATGATGCATTCAATAGGCCTGTAAGCTGATTAGCAGAAAGGGGAAATACTTAGGCTGGTTTACAAGATGGATTGTCAGGTAGGAGGCAGGGGCGGACTGGCCATTTGGAAACTCGGGTACTGCCCGGGGTCAGTAGGGGGGTCCCATGAGATGCCCCTGGTACCTTTTTCATAGGCTTTTTTGAGTTTGGGCGAAGACACAGGGGCCCCATGATCCCCTATTGCCCGGTGGCCCCATGAGTTGTCAGTCCGCCCCTGGTAGGAGGCAAGGTAGTGTCGGAAAATTTGTTTATTGCAGGCCATAAAAAAGTTTCCCGCTTCAAAACACAACATGTTGGGTGGAGCACAAGCATGTGAGTGTCACAAGATTATATGTGATCTGAGTGCAAGGTATGACAAAGATGCAGCGAGCAGGATATGTATCAAGAGGAGAGCATAAAATAAATGTTGCTCACTTGCTCATTCTGAGTTTTTTGTGTTAAACAGAAATGGATCACATAATACCAATAATTACTTTCTTTACACTGACAATGCAGGTTACATGAAAAAGTGCATCAATTTGTATAAGAGAATTAGCATGACCAATATATAGAATACTAAACTGAAAAAGTGAATGTCAGGACAAACACAAAACTGAACAAATATAGCATACTAACCTGTATCAAGAGGATAGCACAAAACACATGTTGCTCACTTGCATTTCAAGTTTAATGTGAGCTTGTTGGTATTAATCTCCGGAAGTCACACTGCAAATCATTAGAGCTCCCTCTAGCCGAAGCCTAGTAATAGCATTACTGGGAGGTTTGTTTATTTACTTGCTACATGAGCATTACTGTATCAAGAGGATAGCACAAAACACATGTTGCTCACTTGCATTTCAAGTTTAATGTAAGCTTGTTGGTAATAATCTCCGAAGTCACACTGCAAATCATTAGAGCTCCCTCTAGCCAAAGCCTAGTAATAGCATTACAGGGAGGTTTATTCATTTATTTGCTACATGAGCATTACTGTAGAAACATTTGAGAAGCAGAAGGTTTCCTTTATATGCATTTCTTTAACCACTTCAAGTCCGGACACATTTACCCCCTTCCTGTTCAGGCCAATTTTCAGCTTTCAGTGCTATCACACTTTGAATGTCAATTGCGCGGTCATGCAACACTGTACCCATATGAATTGTTTAGCATTTATTTGAGACAGATAAAACTTTAATTTGGTGGTATTTATTCACCACTGGGACTTTTATTTTTTTTGCTATATAAATGAAAATGTCCAAACATTTTGAAAAAAAGTGTTTTTCTTATAACATTTTGCAAATAAATAATCTTTCTTCATAAATCTTGCCCAAAATTTATTCAGTTACCTTTTTAGCAAAAAAAATAACCAAAATTAGTTTATAACCAAAAATTAAAAACATTCTGGGCCATCCTGTAAACTCCACAGCAGGCACAACCCCAATTTATGGTTGTTCCTATGGGAGATTTACAACCAGTACAAACAGAAAACAATATGCTTTTGTTACCTAATGACAGCACAAATCTAAACATAACACAGTGCTTCAAAGAGGTTTTTTCTGTATGCTGTGGCAATACTTCTCTAAATACAGGTGAGGCCCTAAACATTTGGGTTGGCACTCTTAATGCCAACTGAAACCAGTTACCATCTGTGAAAACTATCCAGGATACTGTACATTGCAATTGTCATGGTTAAAAAAAATCGACTCAATTTATTTTATTCTTAAATTATGTGTGCAAATCAATCTGAGTGAATAAAAATATGTTAATGTTGCACTTGATATGCATACTAAATGTGTGTTAAATAACCTGTGAAAATTAAATAAAAATATGCACCTAAATGCAGTAATTGCTCATCAAATATCAAGTCCAAAATAAAGTTCATTCCAAGATCAAACTGTGCAATCTGTGTAATGATTTTACAATGCTAAATGACTGAAAGTCCTTGTGAAAAAAGATTAAATCCATTCAAAAAGATTCACCAAAGAGAGGTGCTGACCACCACCGAAAATCTGATGATGTTGTGGTGATGAAACGCATAGGGAAGAGCCTTTTGATACAGGAGAGAATGCAGTGTTTACAGTGGACTGCTTGCTTTCACTGATCCCTGAATAGTGCTTTACAGATTGGGACTGGAGGGGGGGTGGCAGCTTGGTACTTTTCATGTGCATAGTATCTTTTTATTCAAGTGAATGCATATGTGTTTTTTTATTAGTAAAATTAATTTGTACAGTGAACAGTATGAGGTCTTTCTTTCCTTTTTGAACGGGGTACCTGTCAGTTGCTTTGAGGCTAAATTATTATTGCTTATATGGTCTGGTTTCACAACAAAAAGAGCATTTATGACTGGGGATATATTCACCCTGCAGCAATCAATAGAAACTGCGGCCTTGTTGTTCAAAGGCTCTATTGAAGGGCCAATCTGAAACGTGAGCACTTACCTTAAAGGGGTTTCTGGTGGTGGTCTACGCACTTCTGCTTTGATGGATCTTTTGGAGTGGATTGCACCTTTTTTCATAAGGATTTTCTAGTCACTCATCCTTGGACAATCACCAAGCTTATTGATTGCACATATTGATTTTAGAATGAACTTTGTTTGATATGTTTAGGACTTGATTTTTAGTGAACAGTCACTTCATTTAGTAATTTTCACAGGTTATTTAACACACATTTGAGTATACATATTGAGCGTGATGCAGGTGAGGCTCTTAACTTTCAGGTTGGCAACCCTAACCCCAACTGAAATCAGTTACCAAACTGTGAAAGCTATCCAGGATACTGTGCATTGCAATTGTCATAGTTAAAAAAAAGTCTACTCAATTTAGTTTATTCTTAAATTATGTGGGCAAATCAATCTGAGTGAATAAAAATATGTTAGCATAGTTCTCGATATGTATACTCAAATGTGTGTTAAATAACCTGTGGAAATTACCTTTGTGAGGTGTTTACAACTTTTCTCCCATATTAATTTGTTAGTGTGCAAACTTTTTTGTTATTCTTAGTTTCATAATGCAGTGTAGCCAGATTCAAGGAGGATGGCATGCAACATTCTTCTTGACAGGGCAGCAGCATCTTGTCTCACGATTCTGTGCAGACATGTGCGATTTGTTTCGTTACAAATTGAAATTCGGTCAAAATTTTCATTATTCTGAGATTCAGATGTATTTGAATTTCACAATAATAATTTCAACAAATCCAGAATAAATTATAACAAAACAAATTATCTAAATTAAAATTTGAAAATTAATTCAAATTCAAAAATTAACTTGGAAACATATTGCAATAAATATAGCAAGGTACTGTATATACGATATGTATAAGGAATATACAAAGCAAATTCCAAAAACTAATCAATCTAAAATAACGAGTATGACAAAACAAAAGTATTGATTTAACAAATTAATCTGAAACTCAACAAATTTTTCTGTTGTACACAAGGGCGGACTGACAACTCATGGGGCCCCCCGGCAATAGGGGATCATGGGACCCCTGTGTCCTTGCCCAAACTCAAAAAAGCCTATGAAAAAAGTACCAGGGGCATCTCATGGGGCCCCCCTACTGACCTCGGGCAGTGCCTGAGTTTCCAAATGGTCAGTCCGCCCCTGGTTGTACACTTTTATAGTTCTGGGCAACCTACCTTCCTCGTGTGTGTGTGTGTGTCGCCTCTCTCTATTATATAAAGCAAGTTGCATAGAGTTGGTATAAAGATGTCCACAATATGTGTTACCAGTATATCAAATTGCTAGTATCATCAGGAGAAATACAAGTATATCGTCTATCACAGCTGTGTTCAGATGAAAAGCAGAATTTCTGGGCTTGTAGGCTGTTTCATCCTTATACATTTCATTGCTTCAGGCTGAACTCCAGGCATGTATTAAAAAAACAGAATTTTATCCAGCAATGCATTCATTAAAAATCATTTAATGTATTTTCCATAGAACTAGTATAAGTACCTGCATTGTGTTCAGTTCAGCCTATTGTATTCCCCTTCATGGAAACACTGTGTTTGGAGGGCAGCAGTAAGAATCTATCAAGCCTTTATTACTTTGAATTGTAAGGGCAGGAGGAGGGAAAAGCACATAAATATAGGCAATATCATCAGTCTGCTGCTGTATCTGTAGCGTCACCCCCAAAATAGCCCACTGTCATGCCCAAGGTTCCTTTTCCTGATTAGTGTGACAGCAGCCAGGCACACAGCAACAATTACTTTTCTGGCTTAATGAACAGTCTAGGAGTTTTCCTTTTTAAATGTTTTGCTGAATAGCTTGGATAGGGCATAGGGAATTCATGGGATACTTCATGAACGCTGAGCAGTAGACTGAGGACACTCTTCACCCTGTCACTACTCCTTAGTCCCTTTAATAATGGCTCAAAAAAAATGGACAGAACTGAGATAGCATCAAAAATATCCCAGGCTGGGAAAACACCAGTACTGTGACACAAGGGATAGCAGCAGCAACAGCCACAGGTTTCTACACACAGGTCTGTACTCACAATGTCCCTGGATACTTGGATGCCTCCTTCCAATATCAGACAGACATTCCTCCAGTGAACTCTCCAGACCAAACCCTCAGTGAAATCCCTGGATTAGTTCCAGAGACTTTCAGTAAACAACCCCCCAGCTTTAGCATAGCTGGGACCTCGATTAATATGAGTAGATCTCCAGCTGGCTGCCAGAAGGGCAGCAACCCTTCAGGCTGGGAATTTCTCCTCCTGGACAAGAAGCCAGTGTAGCAATCATGCACACAGAGATGGATGCGGTCATCCATTTTGCTCCAAACCCCTTCATTTTGTATCTCTCCCAAATCAGCTTTCCTCATTCCCCCTCCCTCTCTGTTGAGTGACATGTGGTCTGTTTGATGCAGATCACAGGCAGAAAACTCATTGGGAGGGCGTCATTGGGAGGGACAGGTAGCACAGTTATAGGCAGCACAGCACAAGAGCACAAGCAGGCCAGTAGGACAATCAAAACTTGGCAGCATTTTTTACACAGGTCCAAATGAATGAGGAGAGAGGAAAAAGAAGAAAAACTTCTGCTGTGCTGCTGCTGCTGCTACTGCTGCTGCTCACTGATGTTCATCCTCATCAGTAACACAAATACTAATAAATATTTCTAAACAGATATGGTTCCTATATGCATTTTCTGCTCAGTAGGAGAGCTTTGTTGTAGCCTAAAAAACAGTATTGTGCTTTTCGATGTTGATTTGTATTTTACTGTGGACTCCAGACCCTACACTTTAACCCGCTTTAGCATAATTTGTCCAAACTCTCTCCTCCTACCCCCCCCTTTTCCATACACACGCTCATGCACACACACATGCACGCACTCAGGAATTGCGGTTACCAAAACTTCCTAGTTATGCACATATGTATTTCAGCTGTGAAGGAAGTCCACTGCTCAGAGTTCAGATTTTATTTCCAACTTGTAATGTGAATACCTGCCAAGTTTTCTTACAGCTGTGGATAGCTTGGGGAGGAGTGGGAAACTCTGTCTGCATTGGTGTTGTTTTTGTCTTAAAAAACTACTAAGAAGAGTTGAAATTGAAGTACCACACCACTGCTAAGAGGTCCAGATACAACTTTATTCAATTAAAGGTCAATGATACAATTCAAAAAGTAGCCAATGCGTTTCTGGAGTGCCCCCTTCATCAGGGCTTGACTGGCAACAAAGTGAACAAAATAGAAGTGAATGGGTCCAGCCCTATCTTTCCATTTTCCATGAAAAGCTGCTAATCATTCCAGCTACACTCCAATCTATTCAAAACATTAGATTTTTTTTATTTTTTTTTATATATTCTGGAGCTCCACTATGAAAGTTTACTGTTAGAAAATACAAACCGCCTTTACCAATGGTTTGTAAAATTAATATTTATATCATTCAGAATGCTCTATAGGGATTTTTGTTTATTTCAGGTGATTTATCAGAATAAAAGAACAGGTCTGGTGAGTTCTCTGAAAATCACTGATATTACAGGAACTATTTTCATAAACATCTTACTTGCAGGACTCGATCTGACTTTACTTATTTTACAAACATTGGATTTCTACTGTTTTTGTTATTCTGCTATTGTGCCTGATTGCTCATGAGGATTGGAACGCAGCTTGACCCCTATCAAGTCCCTTACCCTGACATTCACCTGCAAAATTTGCTACTGTTAATCTGTATAATTTTTTTTAGCAGAGAAAATACCTGCATTCCTACTGTTTTGTTGGTATAACAGCTTTATAGATTGATGTTATGCTATCCATACTTCGGATCTTTCAGTTGGATCTTGCATCAATTATAGGACCGCTATCATAAAAAATATTGTATTCTGGTAACTGTGTGGTTAATACCTAAAATATTAAACAGTATTTAGTATATTAATTTTTCCCTTTATTTATATTTGCCCCTACATTTGCATGTAGAAGTATTGTCCTAACAAAGGGTGAGATTTACTAAAACTGGAGCACTCAAAATCTGATACAGCATGCATGGTAGTCAATCAGCTTCTAACTTCAGCTTGTTCAATTAAGTCCATAGTAGTACAGAAATCATCATTTATGGCACTGACAACTTTAAACCAAATTCTCATGTGAAGCAGATAGCTTGTTCTCAGTATGGAATCAGTTCCCATTTATGTCAGTCCTGTTAATGCCAATTGGGATGCAGTGGCTGTATGGCCTCAGATGCAGCTTCCAATCTGGCACCCCTTACCTGAATACGTTAGGTCTCCCTGTGTGAATGAGGCCTAAAGTGGACATGGGTGGCTGCTGGCAAGAATTGGGAGATTCCTGCCAGCAGTTGTATTTGCTGCTTATAAACAACAGCTGTCAGAGTTGTACTCTGTACAAATCAATGGCACATGCCACTGCTTTTCATATGTAACCATTTTTCAGTCCTGGTATATTGTTGGAATTTTGTAATATTTATTACAATTACATCAGGAGAAATAAAACTAGGCATTGCTGTGTACAAACACTTGCACAAAAATACCCCTGAGGCCCTTTCTTCTGGGGTCCACATCACTGCCTGCATGAATTGGACACCTCCTATTGGTGGTGGTTACACTTCCAGAGGCCAGGTCTTCTATCTTAGGCTTTGGAGGCAAAAAACTCCTGGGGTGGTGATGGGGGCACTGCCCAAAAAGATAATGAGCTGGAAAAAATATGTGGTTCCCAGGGCAGGATATTAGCTTTACTCATGGAGGAAACTTTGACTTTGATCTATTACACTGCAGGATGGCTTAGGAAGAAGTGTTTGGAATCAAGACTGAGGAGTAATGTTATTAATGCACAATGTAAATTTCATTTTTACCTGGCGTTTGGCTTTAACAAAAGAGCAACATTACTGACCCACACCCTGCCTACTAATTAGACATTGAGGACCATCACTTTTCTCTCAGAGCTTTCTTTCCTTTAGTAAGCTCACATGTTAAACTAACTGGACTTTGAAATGAGAGATTCAAGCAATTATTCTAGCTCTGTTAAAAAGAAATACATGTAAGGATGTTTTAATGAACACAGAACTGGATTAAACTGTATTTTTTTTACATCTTCTTCCAATTCAGCTTTAAGCATAGTAAGCGTGCTTTTACAATCTCTCTTTAGAAAGTCTGTTGTGACAGATTAGTTTATCTTTATTGTACTGAGACACTAAATATTTTTGCTTAGAATGCATCTATGTAATTTAGAGACTGTACCACTTAGTGATAAATGCTTTGCAGGTTAGCTGTGCAGAGGAAATATGCAAATTGCTCTTTCCCTTTTATTCATTCCTAGATCATAGTAAAAGTAAAAAAAATAAAATCTATTTGACCTGAGATTGCTGACAGAAATAGAAGCTGTCAATATGAAATGAAATCGACTCTATAGGTCTTTAGTGTTCCAGCTGTAAAAGCAAAATTAGGGCTGAAAGATGGATTTGGTAGGATTAGCATAGAATAGCTAGCAACATTCGCTAAAATACTACAACATCTGCTGGCTATTTCAGGAGGCAAGTCATTCAATTACCATGTATTACAATTAATTTTAGTCTAATCCTTTTGAGAGGAAACCCTTTTCTTACCAGGTTCATGAGATGTTATGGCATGTTGACATTTTTATCCTTATGAATATTTTACGCTGGCCTGTACTGAAGGTGTCTTAAGATCAACATGAGTTCTTTTTAGACTGTTTTGATAAGACATATGGTAAAGAATTACACTTGGGAAGACAGCTGTTTTCATAGGCAAGGACAGAATTATAAAGTAACTTTTCAAAGTAAAGAAGCATTTAGACATAGGGCATCACTAATAAAACATTGTATGGATGGAACAGAAAATAATGCCATACAGTGACTGCATATTCCAGTGTATGTCTAGGACTTTTACTTGCAGCTTAAACTTGAGATCAGAGGTTTGGGAGAGTGGTATATACTGTATATTGTGTATTTTCATTTACTGAGTAACTTTTTGTCATCTTTTGTCAGTTCATGTCTTGATCCATATTATAATTATTGTTGCAGTGGTGTCATATCTATAGGACCATCATGATCCATGGTACAAAGTAGTATGCATAACATGCCCGGAATGGGACAAAAAGTCGGTCTGGACATTTTGGAATGATCAGCCCCAAGTCCGGGGACCCTTTTCTTGGAGTCCAGTGGTGGAATGCCAGGGCTTGGTCACAAGATCGACCTTTGCAACCCTGGTATTTCCGGCACTAGTGTCAGTAGGTTTTAATTTTTTTTTACAATTTTATATTTTTTTACATTTTTTTGTATGCGCCCCATTGGGGAGCTCTGGTGAGAGGGAAAGGAAGGACGGAGAGACAGAGAAAGAAATGAAGACAGGAGAGACAGAGAAAAAAGGAAGGAAGGAGAGACAGAGAAAAAAAGGAAGGAAGAAGAGACAGAGAAAGGATGGAAGGAGTGAGAGACAGAGGAAGGGAGGAAGGAAGGGAGGAACAGAATAGAAAGAAAGAAAGAAAAGAGAGAGAGAGAGAGAAAAAGAAGCGAGTGAAAGAGAAAGAAAAAGGAGAGAGAAAGAAAAGAGAGAGAGAAAGAAAAAGGAGAGAGAAAGAAAAGAGAGAGATAAAGAAAAAGGAGAGAGAAAGAAAAGAGAGAGAGAAAGAAAAGAGAGAGAGAAAGAAAAAGGAGAGAGAGAAAGAAAAGAGAGAGAGAAAGAAAAGAGAGAGAGAAAGAAAAAGGAGAGAGAGAAAGAAAAAGGAGAGAGAGAAAGAAAAGAGAGAGAGAAAGAAAAAGGAGATAGAGAAAGAAAAGAGAGAGAGAGAGAGAAAAAGAAGAGAGAGAAAGAAAAGAGAGAGAGAAAGAAAAAGAAGAGAGAGAAAGAAAAGAGAGAGAGAAAGAAAAAGAAGAGAGAAAGAAAAGAGAGAGAGAAAGAAAAAGAGAGAGAGAGAAAGAAAAGAGAGAGAGAAAGAAGAAGAGAAAGAAAAAGAAGAGAGAGAAGAAGAAAGAGAGAAAGATAAGGAAGAGAGAGAGAGAAAGAAAAAAGAAGAGAGAGAGGAGAGGGAAAGAAAAAGACGAGAGAGAGTGGGAGAGAAAGAAAGAAAAGGAAGAGATAAAGAAGAGAAAAGAGAACGAGAGATCAAGAAAAAGAAGAGAGAGAAAGAGAGAGAAAGAAAAAGAGAGAGAGAGAGAAAGAAAGAGAGAAAGAAAAGAGCGAGAGAGAAAAAAAGATACAGAGAGAGAAAGAAAAATAGAGAAAGAAGGAGAGAGAAAGAAAGAGAAGTAGAGAAAGAAAGCGAGAGAGAGAGAGAGAGAGAGAGAGAGAGAGAGAAAAGAGAAAGAAAGAAGAAGGGGGAGAGAGGATACAAGACTGCCAGGGAGTGTGGGCGGGGCAGACACAGGAGGAGAGGGTGGGAGGAGGAGGGGCAGAACCAGCTTTCTCTCTCCTCTCCTGTCTGTGATAGTGGGGAGAACTGTCAACACTGGGGACAGTCTATCCTGAAAAAAACCGACGGCACTGCTGCTGGAGATAAGGGGGCCAGCCGGGGGGGGGGGGGAGCATTCAGGAGCCCATGGCAGCAGGATATGCTGGAACCATACTGTGCATTTCTCACCTGCCGCTAATGAATGCCTGCAGGAGGGAGAAGATGAGAATTAGGCATTCAGTGGTGGCAGGTGAGAAATTCACAGTCCTGTTCCTTCCAATCCAGACAGCCCCTGCCCACCGGGCAAAATGCCCATTGTGCCCTATGGCCAATCCAGGCCTGATACATAACACAACATGGTATTAGTGGAAATACAATGCATAAAATGATCCATAGCTAACTACATAGAGTGGCTTATATCAAAATGTTGCAACAACAAGAAACAATGAGATAGAGGGCCCGTATGTATGTCTTCTGTCTTTAAGGCATAGTACTTATTGGTCACTGACTCTTTCCAAGGTACAGGGTTAAGGTGGGGAAGATTAAGATGCATTCTGATGAACCCAGAGGGTGACAGAAAAAGTTTGACTTTATGGGCAATTTCTACCTCAAGATTGTGTGTGGATATCTAGTACAGTACTGCACTGGAGGTGAGTGTTGTAAAATTAAATGGAAGAGAAGCTTTTAAACGTCAGAAGTAATGCTGGTGATACATGACTAACCAGAGTTCAGTAACAATGCTTTAACTGCCAGTCCCTGCGCTCGACTTTTAAACTCAGCTGGCTGGACCATTTTTGCAATTTTTCCATTGCTTTTTTATTTTTACCTTATAGCTTTCAGAGTTTGTAAAAGACCCCGTAAACCATACATTTTCTGAAAGTACATGTTCAGTAGAATAAAAAGAAGGTACTACTGATTTTTAAGGACCCATGATATTTGCACAAATGTTTATCAAAGCAATATTTTCAGTGAAAATACACGAACATCATTAGCAGATAAAAACACAGAAAATTTTACAAAATTCCTAATAAATATAAAAGCTTAACCTGTACTAAGGTAATATATACCAAATATTTGTACATTTTAAATTGCGGCTTTTTGCAAAATGGTAATATTCGAATATATGCAAAAATATAAATATCCAAATTTCTCTGAAAATCTCAAGGTTTTCATTTTTTACTTACAGCCTACAAAGTTTGTAAAAGACCCCCAACCATATATTTTCTGAAAGCATATGACATTTAGAATAAAAAGAAGGTGCTACTGAGTTTTAAGGCCCCACAATATTTGCACGAATGTTAGTCAAAACAATATTTTTGCTAAAAATACACTTAAATCATTATTAGCAGATAAAAACACAGCCCATTTTACAAAATTCCTGCTAAATATAAAAACTTAACCTGTGTTGAGTTAAAAAATCACAAATATTTGTAAATTTTTAATTGTGCCTTTGTGTGGTGGAAATGGAACATACGCAAACATTTCTCTAAAAATCTGGAGGTTTTAATTTTGCACTTACAGATTTCAGCATTTGTAAAAGACCCTCCAAACTATACATATTCTGAAAGCACATGACCAGTAAAGTAAAAAGAAGGTGCTATTGATTTTTAAGGACTCGTCATATTTGCACAAATATTTATCAAAACAATATTTTTTGCTAAAAATACACTAAAATCATTATTAGCAGATAAAAACACAAAATTCCTGCTCAGTTCCTACTAAATATAAATGCTTAATCTTTACGGAGTTCATAAATAACAAATACAGTTGCAAGAAAAAGTATGTGAACCCCTTGGGATTACGTGGAGTTTTGCATGAATTGGGCATAAAATGTGCTCTGAACATCATCTAAGTCACAACAATAGAAGAACACAGTCTGCTGAACATAATACTACACAAACATTAGATGTTGCCATGGTTTAATTGCACATAACATGTAAACATTCACAGTGCTCATTCACATTTAGTTCAATATCTCTGATCAGCAGCTTGTTAGCCACTAACCAGTGCTATTGTTTTGTTCAGCAGTATCTGCTGAACATTTCTGCAATAAGTTCATGGTCACTTAAGTGACCATGATCGTATAGCAGAGGAGGAATGTAGTTGGCCTGCTGGAAGCAGTGCTGTAGGTCTATATGCCGTGAAAGGGTCAGTAAACTCATTATATAGCTAAATCAGATAGAAAAAAATATTTTGCTCACTCTTGAGTATGTTGTGTGACTTTCCTGGGTAGCTAGTTACCAAGTTTTAGCCATGGCACCTGGGGGAAAGCTCAGTGAACCACCAGGTCCCTAATACCCAGAAGTATTGGGTACATCACTTTACTTACCCAGGTAAGCAGAGTGCACAGTAATAAACAGAAGGTAAGTATAAGAAGCTGTGGTAGCCACCATTAAACAGACATTGTCACGTTGCCATTCAGTGAAAATCCCACTTCATACATACCTCTCCAATGCTCCTTGCTGCTTCTTTCTCCATCACAGCTGCCACCAAACTACCTAGTCTCTGCTGGTGTCATAACTCAGAGAAAACAGTGATGTCACCCCCCTCGAATGTGATTGTGCTTAAGGTTGGTAATTGTCTGCTAAGCTTGAGCACTGCAACATGCAAGGAGATCACATTCTTCCCATTGTCACAGTCAGGGACCAGTCTTGGAGACCAGTAGCTATAGCAGTAGAAGGAACTCCAACCGACCAGCAGGATTGGTATAAAAGCAAGTCACCCTGGCAGATGACACGGGCTCAACTGATGTGTGGAGTCCAAGTACTAATCGGGGTTCACCAGAGCTCCTGATGGTGGAGATGGGTTTAGCTGCGTGTTAGCACCTGATTGCGGTCCTCAGGATTGCCCCACCAAGAGTGGAACAAGCCGGGGTCCAGTTGCAGATAAAGTAGGTAAGGGTCAAACAGAAGCATAATCAAAACAAAAGCCAAAGGATGGTAGCTAGTAGATGCAGATAGGGATCAGGCAGAAGCGTAGTCAAAGAACAAGCCAAAGGTTGGTCATAAGTGGTAGCGAAGGTACAAATGGCAGCAGGAGAGATTATAGTGAGATATTGGCTGGAGAAGGCACAATAATATAGAAAACAGGAAGTGAAGAGACATGGCTTAACCAGGAAGTTCATGGGAAGAGCAAAGGGTTTAAGATTCCTGACAAACAAGGTAAAGGCAGGATCATACAAGCAATTGTCCAGGGAGCAGTCCAGCATTCCAGGGGCTCAGCAAGAAGAGACATTGCCAGACACAGTAGAGGTCCCAGGTTTGGACCCAGGCCCTGACACCCATGTAAAAGGTGATCAGAGGGGCAGCTTTAAACAGACACTATCACTTTTCACTCAATAGTGAAATTGCATTGATGCTTTGCCCAGTATGACCAAAGCACAAATTCTCTTTAATTCCCAACACTGGCTACTTTTAAATGTATCCATGCAGTAGGGTTTCCCCCACACTGCATGGGTTAAATGCTTATCCATACAAGCAGGAGGCATCCATACAAATACTTACCTTATTTCTGGCTCTCCAACACTGCAGGATGTGGAGAGGCCCTTGCTGTGCTCCGGTATAATGTAGATAGCTTGTTCTGCATTGTATGTAATGGCATCAGAGGTCTGTTACATGCCGGGCAGCGAAGTAAAGTGGTTTCAGGAGACTAGTCACACAAAAAGTCTGTGGGAGTGAGGAATAATGTAAATATTTGTACCAGTATTAGAGTGGAGCCATGAGAATACTGAGAAACAACACTTTGATGTACAGCTCTTGATTCATGTAATTACTTTGGGTGCCATTATGGTTGCCCACCCACTTTTAATCTGCTTCTGGATTGTCTCCTTGGGTTCTCAAGGAGTCACACTTCCACAGCTCCTGGGTGAGACTCCCCTAGCAATCACCATTTGAAAATACTGTCATTTGTATTTTTCGCTGATTTATATTATACATGCATTGCTCCTGAAAAAGTAAACAGAGTCACGAAACGCGTCAAGTTTTTGGATGCAATTTTGATGTAATTATGTATTGACACCTGGATTGTATATGGTGAATAGTATATCCAGTTATGTATGAAATGCATTAATATGGATTTATTACAAATCAGCTTGTTACCATTGTATCCTCTTTTTGTATGCAATGAGAAGTTTATACATTTATAAAAAATTAATGTTGGAAACTAGTTATTGGTCGTGTGTGTTGTGCCTCATTTAAAGTCCCAGGACAAACAGATTGGTTGTATGGATATATTAAGGGATGGAGGCACATCACTGGGTGCATCAGGTCAAATTCTATTTTTGGACAATGAATGAGTAGCAGCACAGTGATGGGTCATCATTCTGTTCTCTCCACCCATCAGAATGTATCCTGTTGGTACTTATGCATACAACACACCTTGGTCTCTAGTGCTGCCCTCACAGTGGAAATGCTCCTTTATATGTGATTACAGGAGGCTGATAAAATAATACATTCGGGTCCTAAGGCTATCTGCATTTAAAATACATGTAATGATTTTTTAAAGAATAAATAACTTCATAATTTTTTAATCTTCTTGGAATTTAGATGAGCCCAATATCAGGATGCTGAAGGTACAACTGCAAACCAGTGAACCAGTATTTGTTATACCATTCCTTTTGGTTATTTATATGTCTCTTATGTGGCCAGCAGACAGGCAACCATGCAATACACTGTGCAGATGGTTGAACAAGGCAGTCGTGTTTCTTAATGTCATTCCCAAATGCTAAGCCATGTGTCCCTAATGCCCAGACCTTCAAACTTGGTGACTGACAACACAACATTTCTTCACGTTTCTTTTCTATTCTTCATCCCAGCACAGTGTGTGATGCACATTAGCATGCTGCCTGGGATTTCATATTAATGCTAATGCACTGTTAAATAAAACTGAACATCAAAGAAATGACCTGTTGTTTCTGGGAATAAAGTAGTTTCTCCATTGTGCACTTTCTTAACAATAAAGGGCAGCAGGGACCTTCTTTTCTTTCCAGTATATTAATTTGCCTGACACATTAAAGAGCATTTATTAAGATTTCATAATAGCACCACCTCTGCAGATGTTTCTTGTGAAATGAAAGAAAAGGACTGCAGAGATGATGGGCAGAGTTTCATTTCCATTATATGATTCCGCTACCTATTTAAAATCGTTATGTCTTGAACTGAATGTGCTCTTCAAGCCTAAGTCTAAAATTATATTTTCAGAGGTGGTAATATGAAATCATTTATTGGTTTGTAGTATTACTGAGTGTTTTAAAGCAAACACAGCCAAAAGTAAAGTCAGCAAACTGCTAAGGCTGTAAAGGATATAGAGCAACTGTGCCACAGTCACAAAGTTTACTTTCTTTATTATTAGGTGGCTCTAAAGCCTAAACTTTTTTTTGAGTGATGAATTGTTAAAGCTGAACCCTGGGCTCCCCCAACCCCATGATTGTCCCCCACCAGCCCCGTGAGGCCCTGACCAGCAGTATTTATGCATTATTTTTTCATTCTTGCCATTTTCAGAAGTGTTTAGGACAGGGGCGGACTGACCATTTGGAAACTCGGGCACTGCCCGAGGGCCCGGGGTCAGTAGGGGGCCCCATGAGATGCCCCTGGTACTTTTTTCATAGGCTTTTTTGAGTTTTGGCAAGGACACAGGATCATTATATGATGGCATGGGAATTCTTTTCTTCAGATCTTCTACTAGTGGTCCCTCACCCCCAATTCCAAGCACTTTCAGCACCTTCCTGCCCAGACCAATTTTCAATCTTTCAGACCTGTCACAATTTGAATGACAATTGCGCAGTCATGCATCACTTAATTTGTATCATTTTGTTTACACAAATAAAGCTTTCTTTCAGTGGTATTTAATCACCACTGGGTTTTTTATTTAAATAAACTAAAAAAGACTGAAAATTAAAAAAAAAAACATTTTTCTTTGTTTCTGTTATAAAATGTTACAAGTATATCCTCGTGCTTCATAAATTTAGGCCAAAATGTATTCTGCTACATTTCTTTGGGAAATAACCCAAATCAGTGTATATTATATAGTCTGTAGGAAAGTCCACAGACAATGTGATATATATGACAAAAAACTGTGTCACGCTAAGTGAAAACAACCATAAAACAAAATAGTATTTATAAGTGAAAATAGATCAAATTGGCAACAAAAAAAGGATGTGCAAAATCAGAAAGCCACACTTCTCCCCCTTTTGTATCCAAGTGCTACTTATACAAACACCCAGAGTATTTAGTATTTAGTAAGGGCATAGATAGTTTTTTGAAGTTGTAATTTTTAGACACAATTTTTTAGAAAATAAAGACATTTATAAAAATGTTTGTTTTTACATACTGTCAACAGTGCAGTACAGAATCATTATATAACTACTGTGGCGGTGATCAGAGACACTGACTGATGACAGTATGGAAAAAAATAACATTTTAATTTTTGTTTTTCATTTTATTTTACATTTTTTTTTATTTTTTATTACTTTTTTTTACATACTGTGATACTGTGACCAGAGCTATACAGGGTTATCACAGTAACACTGTTGTACTCTGGGGAGGTGATCAGGGTTTTTATTTATTTTTTTTACTCATTATGATTGCTTATAACAGTTCACTGTTATAAACATTTCATTTTTACTGAATGAAATTGATTCATTCAGTGTGTTTTGTTGTGATTAGCTGTGCTTGGTCACATAGCTAATCACATGTTGCAAATGGGCTGTGATTAGCTATGTCTGTACAATGTGTTCACTGTGACCAATCACAGTGAGCAACACAATAGTACACAATGGATGAAAGCCATCCATTTTGTACAATTGACATGTGATTTGCTATGATTGGTCACAGCAATCATATGGTACCAACGGTGTTCCTGTGGACACAGTGGGTGACAGATCGCACAGCAGCGTGCCCTGGGGAGGTTGTCATATGATGTCCACCCAGAACGAGAGAGCTCCTTCCCGGCCGTCATTTATCTATAGCCCGGGTGGGAGCTGGTTAATGTTACTGACAGTGGCAATAGAACGATGCTATCAGTGTTTTTAGACACCTTTAGGCCAATTATGTGAAGAACTGGGTCTTATTTTCTTCATATCTTCTCCTGGCTGTCCTTAGTGATGCAGAGAGTTGCACTAACGAGATGTACCACTGTTGATGCAGGGTGCTGTGTGACACCCACATAGGGACAGGTCCATGACACTCAGCATTCTCAGAATGGCTTCTGAATTGATTGGCACCCCAATGCCATTAGGTTATCTATCAATGTATTTTTTAAATTGCAACAAGCATAAGGACCTGAACCTATCTTTATAAAAAGCCTCTTGTAATTCTTATGTACACTGGCATTGCCACTGTGAGAACTAAGCAAAACTAGAGATCAAGGTGTGCTGCATACTTATTTGCTTACAGGGATACATGCTGACAGGAGGAGAGAATGAGATAACACTGTTCTAGTGCTTCTTAAGTGTCTAGTCAGGTGTGTATGACCTATATTTTTTTGCTTTTTTGCAATTTGTGTCTTATTGGGAGAGATTATTGGGAGAGATTTCCCATCACTTCCTGTTCCAGGGACAAAGTGATTGCATCCAGAACTATAAATATGCCAAAAGAAGATTAGCAGTTCCAGCTTCTGTATTTCTCTTTCTATAGTTATCTTTAAATAATATAAGTTTGAATCATCAAAGGCAGTGGGTTGATTTACAGACTAGAGAAAAAAATTGCCATTGCCCGACATTGCCTTTAACCAATCAAATTCCATATTTCCTTTTCATAATACAGGTTAGACTTTGGAAGGTTAAGCATTAAGCTGACAGGTTGCTATTGCCCTGAAGTGTGATTCTTCACATTTAGCTTTGACTTTATCATGTGACACTGAAAGGAGCAATTTAACAGAAAGATTCTCTCTGATTCTCTCTTTGAAAGCTTTTGAAGTGAAAATGCATGCAAATGTGATTCGGCACAGCCTTCTTTAATTCTTATTGATTTTTTATGCTTACAAAGTAAGCACTGGGTTTTGTAATATATAAGCTCCATTATCTCAATTCCCACAAATCATACTCTACCAAGCAAAAGTGTGTCATAATGACAACCCCTAACCTTATGGTAAATGAGAGAGCTTATTGTTAAAAGAAGAATATACCGTATTAGTGCGAAATGTAGCTCTTGTTTCATGTGCTATAAATGGAACGCTTGGTTGGGGCTTTTGCTCTACAAGGCACTTTACAAATTATGACTAAAGGAGTCTAAAATATAGGATTACATTCCCAGACTTTTAAAAGACAATAGGAAATAATAGTCTTAGATCTTATAATAAAAGCACTCAGCACCAGAAAGTAAGGTATATAACAGCGGGATAAGAAAGCAATACCTGGGCGCGAATAACAATGTATTTAAAGAAGACCTAGAATAAGACTTTAAAACTCACCTAATGCAGTTATGTAGTAATAAAATTAATTTTAAATAACATCAGCATAAATGCTTGCTGTGCATGCTAACAAAAAACATGCTTTCTGGTGAAATAGAGAGATGACCCCGTTAGGCTCTTGTTCCTTTACTGCCCAATCATAGGCTTGTGTGCAAGGAGGAGACAACCTGTGTTGTTTAACTGCAGCTGAAAAAAGGTGAGTGGCCATACTGGCTGTACTGTGTGGTGGACCTGTGCAAATCTTAGCACTGGATGGACAGATTTCTTCAGAAAGATAAGGTCGCTTCCATAGGTGTATGTCCACTACGTGTTTAGCTGTTTATCTTGAGTTTAGCTTAAAAAGTACTTTGAGATTTAGGGAACTACTGCTCAGGTCCTCAGTTATTTTGTCCAGGCACTAGTTCACTCCACTTCCTTTTGTTCCTCATCAGTTGGGCCAAGCACACGGTCTGCAGGTTGCATATCCAATAACACTCTTGGGTAAAGAGCCCTCCTTGCTCCATTACTAGTAGTCCTATTTTCAGTTAATATAACTATATTTCCTTCACACACATTCCTGGAAGTATGGCTCATCAATGGAGGGTGCTGTAACGTTTTTAATGGCATTGATGGATATGGTGTTGCGATTTTAATGGCATCGATAGATATGGTGTCAGTTTAGAGAAGTATACAACACTGGGAAGCACAAAAAGCAATAGAAAACCAGCTTGTTCCATTTATTTATGGGAAGTACAAAATTAACTGTGAATAGGCAAACATGCATATTCGCCAACACACCACGGATCTTGATATGG
The DNA here is from genome assembly GCF_062004578.1 of Staurois parvus. Lineage (NCBI taxonomy): Eukaryota > Metazoa > Chordata > Amphibia > Anura > Ranidae > Staurois > Staurois parvus. Next base: position 7,482,260 of record NW_028317797.1, on the reverse strand, counting down.
TCCAAAAAGGCTTTATTCCAAAAAGATCACATGCCTGACGAAAGGGTCCTGCGGGGCTCCAAAACATTGCACTTTTCTTTGTGATGTAATCTTTTTGGAATAAAAACCTTTTTGGACCATATCGAGATCCGTGGTGTGCTGGCGAATATGTACGTTTTGCCTATTCACAGTTAATTTTGTACTCATAAATGAATGGAACAAGCTGGTTTTCTATTGCTTTTTGTGCTTCCCAGTGTTGTATACTTCTCTAAACTGACACCATATCCATCGATGCCATTAAAATTCAACAGTGGTCCTATTATTCAAAAGCACTATCTTAGCTTGGCAGCTGTGCATGATGAGTGGCAGACGTGACAGCAGTGTAGCTTGAAAATTAAAAGCAAATTAATTAAAAATCTTTGCAATACCTTAGATAAGATTTTCAGGGCATTTCAATGGAACGTCAGGAATTAATCACAGGATGTAACCATGCTTCACAAATGTATAAAAATGGTGAGACATACAACACGCATGTCAAAACACTTAAACATCCTGTTTTTTTTTTTTTTAAGTTGTCTTCTAGCCTGCTGTGATTAGGTTTTTTGCTCTTACATGGGCCTTAATGGCAAATTGTGTCTGTGCACCCTAAACCCAAGTATGCGCTTGAACGCTATAAAGGCAGTTACAAGAAAAGAGGAAATTCAGTATAATAATAGCCTGGAGTGCTCCTTCTTGTTACTAGTCCTAGGTTCTTTCTTAATTCAGGAGTATATTTTCCACATTTCACCTGCATCTCCATCTGCTTGTTAAATCTAGTACTGTGGCATTACCAATAATGCAATGCAATCCAATTGCAATGACCCTTTATGAATCAACCAAGCACTGCTGACACGGGAAGTGAGCCCTATCATTTTACACAAAGGTTATTGTAGGTGAGGAACTCTTTGTGTTACTACAGGTAGGGGCCCCCAGGAAAATATTGTATAATTAATAAGGAACTTTTAATTTGAAATATTTTTTCCTTATGTAGAATTAATCTGCCCTGCTATTTTTGATATATGTTTGTTTTTTTCACACATTTATATTCAAATTATTTGCACCTTTACTTAATGTCAAAGATGGAGTCTCCCTTTGCTAAAATCTTTGAGGTTGTCCATTAGATATCTGAAAATCAAAAAAGGAAGTTGTATTTTTTTAGACATACATGTGATCAGACTAAAGTTAAAAAAAAAAATTGTTAGTCCTAAAGCTTAAAAATGTATATGTGCATAGAGGTTCATGTATCTACTCATTACTTACTACTTGCTTAGTAGTTCTGCACAGTGAACTGGTTCTCCCTCTCATTTTGAGTCTATTGTTCAGCTCTGTCTTAACTGAAAACCGTGGACATACAATCTGTCCTGTATGGTCAAAGCAACAGACTCACTTTAATGCCCCTTTCCTCACCAGTATATCATTGTTTTTCCTTCATTCTCCTATTGCTCTGTTTAGCTTTACGGAGCCTCCAGGTATGGGGGAGCATGAGACTCCCTCCCATTCCTCTGTTGTGATAGCTATTGTGCTAGCCCAGTGCTTTTACATGGGGGAAGAGTCTTCGGTCCTACCTAAACTCCAACTGGAGTGACTGGGGGCTTAGGAATTTCTTTCTTTGCTCATAAATGCAACATCAGGGTAGCAAGCAAAAAAAAGTTAGCATGTTCTACCGGGGAGGGGAGGAGAAGAGCAAACCTGTTGCTTAAAGCAAGGATGCTAAAAAACTAAAGTCCACTGCCAGCACCCAGGGTGTTTGTGAAAATGTGACATGCTAAATATACTTACCTGCTAAAGCACCCCTCTCCAGCAATACAACAGCAACCATTTTTTTGTGACTCCATCGCTGCCTTCGCCCAGTCTTCTTCCAGGTCATGCATCCTCAGCTATCTTGATTGGCTGGCTTAGGACATATGAGCTAGTTCAGTCTGACAAGGCATGCCAGAAAAGGAAACTGAGCTGAGTACTTGTGGCTCAGTGTACATTCAGAAGATACAATGTTGGCAGGTAAAGCAAATGCTTCTACAGCAGAGCACATACTGGGGTTGATTTACTATAGGCAAATGGGCTCTTCATTTTGCAGGAGAACTTTGCCCAGAGCATCATGAATGTTATGAAATTTCACTTTTCAAAGAATGCCATATCATGTGTAGCACTACCCCCTTAGGAGTTGCTGAGTTTTGGGTCTCCCTATAATTCTGTACAACCAGGCAACACGCATTTTCTTCACACTTGCACACTGGAGTCAGTAAACAGTCCTTGAGCTTGTTGTTTTTGGTTTTATTAAGGGGCATTGAACTTGGATGGGGTTGAGGAGTGTATGGATTGCCCAAGGGAACTGCAAACATGAGGACCACTCCTTAGCAACTATGTACAAGTCCGTAGACAAAAGTCTCTCTTTTGAAGAGCTCTCCAGCCCTTCTGGTGTACCACCTCAGACCCCAGATGAATCCTCCTCTTCACCCAGCTGCCTGAGGGAATCTCTGGGCAAGGGGATCCAGAAACTGCCTTTTTAACTAAACAGTCCCAGATGAGGAGCTAGTTGGGTTCTCCACCTGACTTCCCTCTCCCCTTATCTGGCCTAGGAGGTGTAGGATTACTCACTTTGCCTCTCCTGTAAGCTTCTTGTGTTTGTGGCTGCCTTCAGACCTTACAGTGGGCTGGCTGTTTCCTTGCTCCATAGGTTGTCCTCTCTCAGAGGACGGTTGAGGTAGAGAAATTCTCCTCTCAGCTCACACCTCTTCCAGGCTCCACACTCCAGCTTCCTCACTTCATCTTCCACCTGACACTGACCAACTCTTTTTAGGCTCTGCAGTACTTAAGGGGTTGCCTTGGTCACCATGCCCAGCCTCCTGCCAGGGGATTGGCCAAGTTACGTCAAGTATGTAGATCTGAGATTCCTCCCCTCCTTCATCCCTCCTCCAGAAAGCTCTCAGAGGTGGGAGGGCTCCAGAAACTCTGACCTTCAGAACCTTTCTAGCTTGTCCTGATGTAAACTCACTACCTCACTCCAAGGCTGACTCATTCCAGGCTGCCACTCAGCCTCTGACTAAAAACCTGCCTAGCTTCCTTTAGCTCAACTTGAGGGGCGCTACACATGTGTAAGGAAAATTTAAAAAAGGTTTTTGCTTGCACCTGATTGGATAATGGAAGTCAGAGCTTCATCTCATTCACCAAACTCTGGGGAAAATTGGGAAAAGAGCAACTTTCCTCGAAATCATCCTAATTGCCTGTAGTAAATCAAACCTGCAGAGTTTCTTCTGCAGTAAAGACCTAACTGCTAGCAATGTACACAACAGTAAAGTGGTTGATAAGGTAAATGTAAAAAAAATAACCAACATGTTATACTATATAATGGAATTGCACAGAGCTGCCTGAACCTCCTCTTCACGGGTCCCCCACTGGCACTCCTGGCCCCTCCGCTCTGTCCAGTGTTCCCATAGGAGGCCACTTCCCATGGGGACACCTGTGTGTGCTCGCTCCCAAGCCCTGCTGTAGCGTCCATTGACACGAGACCCGTCGCCCGCTCCCTCGTCCCTGGCTTTGATTGACAGCAATGGCTCATTGTGCCCAGCAAAGGCAGTAAGACCCAGAAAAAAGGAGAGAGAAGCTCACAGACATGCACAGCACTGGATCAAATGAGGGCTTAGATAAATAAAAGGGGGGTACTGATGCCTAGACATTTTTTTCATTAATGCAAGAAATTCATTATTGTAAAAAATGGTTAGGCTTTAAAACAACTTTAATTCTATTTTCTAACCACATTCCTTGATAAACATATGACCAATAGAAAGTGTACTTGCAAATTAGTATTAACCTCTTGCCGTCCGCCTGCTGTTTATAAACGGCAGGGCGGTGGCAGTCCAAGGTCGGGTTGCCGTTCCTAAACGGCACCCGCCTTTTCTAGCTGTGCGCGCTCCCTAGGAGCGCGCACCAGCGCGATCCGGTGTCCGCTGTGTCCTCCGGACACAGTGAAACACCGATCGTCGGACGGGACCTCTGTACGAGGTCCCGGTCATGTGATCACTGATTGGCGAATCAGTGATCACATGCAAAGTAGTGAGCAAGATGTCACTTGTGACATCATTGCTTACTACGTGTGAAATCTGTGAATGATCACAGAGGTCACATGGTACAAGGCTATTCACAACAGCCTTGTACCATGTGACAAGCTGTGACCAATCACAGCTCACTCAGTATTTCTCAATGACTGCAAGAATGCAGACAGAGAGAAAGAGAAATGATTGCTTTTACATCCTATATGGGTGTAAAAGCAATCAGTGTAAAAAAAAAAAAAAAAATCTTCATCACCCCCCACAAGTAGTACAGTGTCACCATGGTGACACTGTACTGCTAGGGTGACAGTATGTAAAAATAAAAAATAAAAATAAAAAATAATATAAAAAAAAATAAAATAAAAATGTAAAAAAAAATGTTTAAAAATTATAATGTTTTATTATAAACTAATTTGGATTTTTTTTTTTACTAAAAAAATAACGGAATAAATTTTGGCCAAGATTTAGGATGAAATATTATTTATTTGCAAAATTTTATAAAAAAAAACACTTTTTTTCAAAATTTTTGGACATTTTCATTTACATAGTAAAAAAAATAAAAATCCCAGCGGTGAATAAATACCACCAAAATAAAGCTTTATCTGTCTCAAAAAAATGGTAAAAAATTCATATGGGCACAGTGTTGCATGACCGCGCAATTGTCATTCAAAGTGTGATAGCGCTGAAAGCTGAAAATTGCCCTGGACAGGAAGGGGGTAAAAGTGTCCGGACAGGAAGTGGTTAAAAATACAATAATCAAAACATGCATCAGGAATCCAAATTTTACAATAACAACTGAAAGTCTTTACTTGTTAAAATTACAGTTTCTCTTTAAAAAGTACATCTAAGATATGCTGAGTCTTCAGACATCCATCAGTTGCTAACAGATGCTCCCAGCTATGGGTCCCATCCATCTTAGACATATGGAGGTATTGTCTGTGCCTCTTATTATACTGCAGTGCATTACACTACAAGTACTGCACCTTGTTTGTTTGATAGAAGATCCTATGATTTTAATGGAAGCCTATCCTGCATTTTAGGGCTCATTCACATAGGCACTATACGAGGGCCCCATACAGCACAAAGAGGCATTTCTTCATTGTTCTGTACTTGCACTGAGCTGTGTGCAGGCAGCCTTTATAAGTGAATGGATGCTCATTGGCTGTATGGACTCGCCCATTTGACAGGTACGCAGGAGCGAGTGCACTGTCCCCAATGCAGAGACTTGGGGACAGAGTTTTGCTTATGTGTAGAATTACCTTTATTATCCAGAAATGTTACTTCTCTGATTTAGTTTCATTGTATTGTCACAAACCCTCAGAGGTGGCCTACTTCATAAATTCAAAAATACTCTGCTCCTGAAATGCTCTTTAACTTTCTTGAAAAGAGTTTGGGAAACTGCTGATTTAATGTGTATGGCCAGCTTTAAAGGGCTTGTTACTGGGGCCTGGTTTTATTCCACTTCATGGCTAAGCCTTACCAACTTCCATTCCACAATGCACTGAGGTCGCCTCGGTGACCAGTAAGAGCATTCTCACTGGACAGTTATTGGAGCGTAGCCATGGAGTCAGGAAAAGGCAGGGCCCCATAACGAAATGAGGACATTGTAGGCATCCTGTGGCTTTCTCTTAAAGCAGAACTTCCCCCTATGGGGGAAGTTCAGCTTTATGCCCTTCTTGCCTCTTCTATTTTTGGCACTTTATTGGGGGGAGAGGGGTGAGGTGGGTTCCTGGTTTTGATCCACCAGCAGTTCTCCTCCCCACCCGCAACCTTCTTGGACACAAAGCACAGCGCAGCTTGCACATGTGCAGTGGACAACCAGCTGTGAAGATGCAAGGAATTACAGCCGGCTACCTACAGTAAACATGCTGGTGACAGGGACCCGAAGACCGGGGAAGAACTGGCTCGGGTGAGGACGATGCTGGACTCCTGGACAGGTGAGTATCCTTTTATTAAAAGTCAGCAGCTACAGTATTTTTAGCTGCTGACTCTTTTTTTTTTTCTTTCAAACAGGATGAAGAACCCCTTTAAGTGGCATTTTAGTTATATGTTTAAAATGGAGTGCAGGTTCACTTTAAGTCCAACTGCTACTTTTCCTATTTAGAAAATGAAAGCAAGATTTTGATTTGATAAAGAAAGTATAGTATATTATTCCTTCATAGGCATTATCAATTAACAACAATTGCATTTTGCATATTTGCCGTATCCACGCTTTTATGCAGTCTATTACAACTCAGCACATTGTCTTAATCATAGATAGTTCAGTTTAAAAAGATACAGGTCCATCAAGCTGAGGCAGGATTATACTGGCTATGTCAGCTGTCACATAAGTAACAGTGAAAAATGGAGGTCATTTTCAAATATTTCAAACGTATTCCTGAGCATCCTTCTTCCACGGCATGGGTTTAATAATGAAGAAAAATGATAGAGGGGGAAACGATCAAGTCTGAGAGTCTGGGGAAAAAATGAATTCTTTGTTCCTGATGTATATATTAGCAAAGCAAATGCTTTCAGAAACATTTGGCATTCCTGTTCATGGTTTTTCTCAGTCATAGCATGTCAAGCCTAGCATTGCCAAGTTTTACTTTTAAAAACCCTAAGAAATGAGAATTAATTTTTATAATTAACTGCCTTCTGTTGTGGAACTTTAATCATGATCATTTATTCAGTGATGAATTTAAATGGGAAAAGAATGGTTAAATAAAAAACAAAAATTACATGGGAGGCAATCAGTGTGGTCTTAATAAACTTTGAAAGCACGCATTATAATTGAAAATTAAAGCCTTCTCTAAACATGGTAGACCAAAAGTCGTGTTGCCATTTCTGGCCATGCCATTCCTCCCTCTCATCCTTGCCTCCTAGCCCCAGCTTTTAAAATGCATACCCTTAGATTTTCTATGCTCACCGCCGTTCATGTTCCTTTTCAGTGCTGCTTCTGGAAGTCATGACCAATGGATTCAGTGGTGCCCTATTCTGGTAATCTGTTTCAAAGACATCTCTTTGCTGCAGTCTCCTGAGGCCCCTGTTAGGGGATAGCCAATCAGGCAGTAATGTGGACGCCCCCAAGAAGGACCAACTGCAGGAAAATAGCTACAGGGGATGATATACTAAAACTGAAAAGTGGTGCAAAATCTGGTGCAGCTGTGCATGGTAGCCAATCAGATTCTAACTTCAAGGATATATTCACCTTTAAAAAAAAATAAATGCACATTTTATTGCAGGTAAAAATATGTGCATTTACTATTTTTTTCTTTTTAGGAGCCTGCAAAGTATTGCACATGTGATCAGCATATTGTTAGTGCCATGCAGGACTCCTGCAGACTGTCAGTGTAAGCTGTCTGATTGTACATCGTATGGGCAGACGGTTTCTCACTGACAGGAAGAATCAATGAACTACCACAGCACTCAACAGTGCCATGGTAGTTCATTGAGAGCTACAAGCCAACATCCACAAAGGATGTCAGTACTTGTAGTTGATGTATTCACAGAACTCTGTGTGAATGAATGATGTGTCTATGCTGTTTTCAAAAGATGAGGGCTCGGATCGCTGAGCTGGTCCAGGAACAGGAACATAAAATAGGGTGGAACATGTAAGATGTTCCTGAAGGTGAACTTATCCTTTTAGCTTGTTCCGTTAAGCTTTGAAACAAAAACCTAAAAGCTGATTGATTTCTATGTAGAGCTGCACCAGATTTTGCACTCTAGTTTTAGTAATTCAACCCCAGTGCGTCATGTGACTGTGGATCTCGGTGAGGGCATTTAAGAATTTTGGGTCAAAAAACCTTGCATTTAGTTAGGTTGGTGGGTAGCAAGGAAAGAGGGTGTGCCCTATTTTTGCTAAAAATGTAACTCCAGCCAAAACAATGTTTTTTATATTGTGGACAAAGAAGGAAAGGTTTAGGAACTCTAACAGGATTTTACAGGCTTTGTTTTCCCGTTTGGAAGATTTCCCCTTACTCCCACTTTGGTGACAAGAACATGGCTTGTGATGATAACCCCAACAAGGATATCCACCGTAATAAAAACTGATGGAGGTTTTAGCTTTTCCTCACAATACAAAAAATTGTGTATTTTATTGTGGCCTTCCTAAAAGGGGAAAATCAGTGCCACCCTTTTTAAACTTATCCAGTTCTAACTTTTCATTCCCCTTACCTAAAACTGCAAAAAAAAAAGAAAATTTACTTTCAATTACACTTAAAGCTTTGGAGTTCTTGTAACACAGCACCAGGCTACACCAGACCAGGTATTCTCATTCTCAGCCACTTTCTTACAGGAAGAAAGTAGTTGAAAAGCACAGAATCATGTTGCATCAAGCTATGGCCCTGCCTGAAAACACAATGCATGCATATGGGTACAACTAATTTTGCAGAATTAAGAGTAAGGAAAAAGTAGGTGGATCTTCTAAAATGAAATCCATTTACAGTGCTTCTTGGATAGTATTAAAGAGGACGTTTGCCAATTTTCTTTTTTTTATTAAAAGTTAGCAGTTACAGCTGCTTGCCAGTCCATATATTCCAACATTGTCTTCCCACAGCCAACTCTTCTCACAGCTGTGGGTCCCCAGTGCCACCATCATGGATTCAGGAGTTGGGTGTGACTTCCTGGTGAATCACAGCTGGCTGCCCACTGAGCATTCATGGGATCATGCAGAACAGGTAGACTGGTCCAGCAGCCCCCTGGTTGTGACGTGTATCAGTATATGCTGGTGATATCACTAAAGCAGGCCATACATGGTTCAAAAATCGAAAACGTCGTTCACTCGGTAATGGTGCCATCATTGATTTCGAAAGTCGGCCGACCAAGTCATAAAGTTCACCCCATATAACATGCAAAACTTCTGTTCCTTCCAGGTCACAGCTCATGAGCATATTCTTTTCGGAAAAACAATTGTACGATTTGACCATCATTGAGTTGAAAATCGGTTGTTTTTCAGGAATTTTCCGACATGCCCGATAGCTGAAAAGGGGAGGAACCACGAAAATCGGCCGGTGCCATTGACCCACTAACAGAGCGAAAATCAGCCGATTTTTCTTAGGTCCGATTTTGTGGACGAAAAACCAGATGATTTTCGACCCATGTATGGCCGGCCTTATACCACGTTTCTCCCTGCCTGCAGCCTCCTGACAAAAAAGAGTACTCACTCCCCCCCCCCAAAAGAAAAAGTTTAATTGTGTAACAAGCTGGGGGGAGGGAGAATTTTTGAGTGAAGTTCCTCTGTAAGAAGTAACTTTTCATGAGTAAAAACTGTCCTTACCTTCCAGTCCTAACTGCTACTGGTTCTTTTCAAAAATGCACACTGGTTGAATTGCTAAAGGCAAAAGGCTTTTTGCTTTGCAAGGGAATGTTCTCACAGCTTAGTAAATGCGGTAAAAATTCAGTCTGCAGCAGGGGTGGACTGACAACTCATGGGGCCCCCGGGCAATAGGGGATCATGGGGCCCCTGTGTCCTTGCCCACACTAAAAAAAAAGCCTATAAAAAAGGGGCATTTCATGGGGCCCCCTACTGACCCCGGGCCCTCGGGCAGAGCTCGAATGGTCAGTCCACTTCTGGTCTGCAGATAATACCCAATCGTGCACAAGGATGATTTGCAGGATTGGATGATGGACATCAGCAAAACTACTCCTCATTCACTAAACTATCAGGAAATGCTCTTGCAAAGTGAATCTATTTGCCTTTAGTTAATCAACCCCATGGAATCCATTAACTTCTTGCAGTTACTTCCTTGTTGAGTACTGAGTGGAGGAATATGCCTGTTAACTTATATAAGCATGTTGCAATAGAAGAAAAAAAGCTACAGGGAAAGGTGGACCACTAATTGGATGAGCAGGCAATTATTATCTGTGGGATTTGTATACACAGGCAGCATACAGACCATCTCATTTGTTGCCATGATTACAAAGAATACGAATATTTTCTTTTTTTGTACATTTCAGAAAACCATAGCTGTAGATTAAACATCATCAAATTTTTGTTAGCAGTAAATTACAAAATAACTTGTCTGGCAATCATATATGAGATCATTGTTTTAAAGGAGAGTGGAGTTACCCTATGACAGCTCACTGATTGATTTTATTAGCTGTCTGAGATCACTGTTTAAAATCGAAGTACATCTGCTATTGGCCATACACATAAGAAAAACCGGCCAATGTATCATAGATTTGATTGTTTCCAACAATGTTTCCTTTGAAAACATTTGTTAAAAAAACAAAACATTTAGTTCTTAATGGAGGCTGTATTTCCAAAGGTACTTTGCTCTAAATGGATCTACATGTTTTCATTTGTGCCACAAGAATATCCAAAGCGCTGGCGAGAATTTAAAAATAATACCCCATAAATTAGCAAAATGCTTTAAATGTGCTTGCCGCATTTGCATTAATTATTTATTGTATATTGGTTCTGTGCATTTGTCAGGAAAACGTATAGCATTGCCTTCCTGTGCTGGTTTGATTAGGATTATGCATATAATTATATATGATATAAGAAATGCTGGCCAAGCAGGAATTGTATAGAAATGTATTTAAAGAACTGTCAGCGAAGGATTATTTATTCAGTTTCTTTTTATGCTGATGATACAAATGTTTTTTAAGGTGTCATATAAAATATATTGTCATTTTCAACTTTAGCTCATTAGAACTAATTTAAAAATTGCCTGTGTTAATTTTATTTTGCTCTTGTGTCTTACAGGTAGACCGCATAATATTCTGCGTATTTTTGGAGATTGATGACAAAATCTACAGAAAGAAATTGTCAGAGTTTTTCCCTAAAGGTATGGTAAATACATTTGACTTCTTTATTCTGTTTTTTTTTCTTTTCAGTCCATGCACAGAAATAACTTGGCAACTGCTGTTTCTTATAAAAATAATTATCAGTAATATTATTGTTACAATTACTGATATTCTTATTTTTATAATAACATATTTTTAAGCAGCCACCCCCACGTGATCTCTATTACATACAGTATGCTCCATGATAATGTTGTGTTGAGGGGATTCTGGAGTATATGGTCACTCCTGAAATATTTTTTTGTATTAATTTGTTATGCATTTATCTAATTTGTGAATAAAAAGAATATGCATTGTGTGTACTGTACATTATGCTGTCTTATATTAGGTACACTAAATATGCAGTTAATGCACCTTTAAATACATATATTCAAATTGTCTTATCTAACAAAGCACTTGTATTTCTGTCATCGAATCCTAAAATTTCCACAACCAGCCTTGTGACTTGATTTTGTTTTTGCTACAGTTAAACAACACAATTTGGTCACATAATTGTCTCCAGCCTTTGACTAGACAGTGAGGAACAGGGACTAGACAAGGAACAACAGCAGACTGATGAGGTTATCTTTCTGCTCTCTGCTCTTATCAGTATGTTCTTTATGTTCATATGTAAAGTCAGGACACATAATTGGCCCCAAGTACTTCCCCTCCCTCTTCCATACTTAGTGCTGCTGTATGGGGGTTTAGTGAGGATGAAATCAAGTCAACTTCAGGTATTTATATTAATCACATATAATATTTCTTTTTTGTTTTGCTTTTCAATACACAAATGCATTATTTGGTGTATTATTACCTGCCTGCAGTCCAGCTTTAAGGCCATGATGGCATTTTTTGCTTTATGATATTTGATCTGTAAAATATCAGAAAGTGCTGGAGCTTTGGCTGGCATAACTGCCCAGAATTTGCATAGACAAATGTCTTTAGAGGCTACAGACAGGAGCAGGCACCTTCGGGAGTTCAGAGCCACAGGGGGATCAGTTTCAGTAATAATTCAGTACAGCTGGCCCTTCTGCTCATCAGGTGCCTGGACCCCCCATGCTGAACTGATGGGGCCTGGGATCCATACAGGGCTCCCCTTTATAATTACCTGAGCCCAGTCTCGATCCAGCGATGTGCACAAAAGCAGATGCTCTCTGCCTCCCCATTGGCTGAGACACAGCAGCAAGAACCAATGGCTACTGTCAGTTGCAGCCAGCGAGGAGGGAGTGAGGGTGGGGCCGAAGTGTGTCTTATGGACAAACAGAGAGGGACATGGGAGTGAGCATGTACATAGTGGATGCTATGGTGGGCGTTCCATGGGGAGGAAGGGCCAGGAGTGCTGATGGGGGACCTGAGAAGAGGAGGATCAGGGCTGCTCTGTGCAAAACCATTGCACAGAGGTAGGTATAACATGTTTGCTATTTTTAACAAATAAAAGTTAAAACTTTACAATCACTATAATTAGGTATCATGCACCTGGGAGAAAAAATATTGATATATATTCTAGATCTTGCTTAAAAAAACGCATACTATATTGATCCACAAAGTGCTTCAGTTTATATGCATTTAGATGCATAAAACATTTACATCTGTAAAACTCTTCTTCCATTCCTCTAGCTTGGTTTTTACTGTGTTTAGATGTCTATATATGGATTCTGAATTTTCGACTTTGATTTCACACAGCTCAATGAAGACTACTGGGCACAATGCAACCCTGTACATGAACCAATAATACACAATACTGCTTTGTTCAGATCCATGAAACAAATATGCACTGTACAGATCTAATCACAGTCATTTTTTATCCGCTCACTCCCACCACTCCATAGAGCGCTATGGATAGTCTGATTGGGTCCGCCTGAAAAACTGATAGGTGGACCTGATCGGACCATCAGTATGAAAGGGGCCTTAATATAAATGGTTACTTTTGAATAGTATGACTTCATTTCCTAATGTGACATCAAAAATGTTTTGCATGTTGTTTATTATCTTTTAGTAGCTGTTTAGTATATAAAACAACTTAATGCATTGGCTGTACAAATAGCTAATAAATATGTCCCATAAAAACAAACCAATAAAATAGCACTTTTATATTAGCTGAGGGAAGATAAGCCATCCTATCAAAATTGTATTTTTGCATTCATTCTTTTAAACATCTGAAAACACATCAGACAATCAAGAACTGCTAATAAAGAAGTGAAGCAGGGTCTACTGATCTATTTTCAGGAAACGTACAAAAGTATAATAAAGGTACCAGAAAGTACTCTCTTTTTAATAATTTTATTACAGAAAAAAGTAATAAAGCATACAGTTGCATATGTCATAGTATTCACTGTCCCTTTTGTTAATATCAAGAGTGTGTTGCCAATAAGGCAAAGTGAGGCGAATGCTTCAGTTGGCACTCAGTGGAGTGGGTCAGCACTGAGGCCCAAGTGTCCATACCAGTCAATGTTGTTCTGTGTATACAGGGCAGAGTTACTTAGCTGGTTGCTAGGATACTGGCAGCTGGGCTGCACAACATCATTGGTTGTTATGGTGTAGGCAGCCATTGATGGTACATGACCCAGCCACTTGCATCCTAGCAACCAATGGAGCTGTGTGGCCCATTGACCAGTGTCCTAGCAACCAATAACATACAATGTTATTGGTTGCTAGGATACTGGCAGCAGGGCCACAGCATATTCATGTCCTTGCAACTAAAGGGGGGGCAACAACAATGGAGCAGCATCCAGAGTATTGATGGGACACTATGTTGTAGAGTACAGCAGAGAGCTTTTGAATAGTTTCATAGGACGAAGTCAACAAAAATGACTGACTTAGCCATCAGTTAACCTAGACACTCCCCTCAGTAACATTTATTATTAAAGGCTTAAGGTGTTACTAAACCCACAACAGTAAAATCAGTCTGTATATGCAGTAAAGCATGCTTGTTATACTCACTGTGAAACTTAAGGGGTTAATCCGCTGCATTGTGCAAAAAGGCTGTTTGATCTTTTCTTCTTTGCCCCTCCTCTTGTTGACCACCTGATACAGACTGAACCTGTGGTCACATGCACATGCTCAGTTTGGTGTGTATTGCTAGAGAGGGGTTTTTTTCTTTGGAGGGTGCATGTGATCAGTACAGGGCCAATCAGCACTGTCCAGACAGAGGGTCAGAGGTTACACATCCTTCTATAGCAGAAAGAAAACTCCTCCTACAAGCTTTAACCAGTGCTCTGCTGAAGTCACGAGACTGCTCTATACTGCTGATGAGAAAAGGTATTTAGCAGTTTATATTTACTAAAATAATTACATTTCCATGTTGTGTGTACTGTGGAAGACCAGATATAGTGAATGCAGGGTTCTGGGTTTAGTAACACTTTAAGTTTTGAGTACGGTGCTAATACAGGGTTAAATCTATTATTATTCTTTTATTATTCTTCTGTAAACTGTGTACAGTTGAGCCCATTCCTACCTTGCTTTCAGTTCTGGGAGATACCTAACCAATCAGGACTTTAGGGCAGTCGAAGCAAGTAAGAAGGACATATAGATGGATTACAGAGGGTTGAGCCAGGAAGCAATATACAACACTGCTGTGTTCAATAAATGTGAAGTGATTTGAGGCAGAGAAGGAGAATGGAAAAAGAAAGTCCAAAAACACCGGTTTGCAGCGTTTTTCCACGTGTTGCCACATTTTTCAGCGTTTTTCAGCATTAGAGCTTTTTACAGCTAAAAAACTCCTCTAGAAACCCACTAGTCCTGGGTTTTTTTCGAGCCAAAAAACGTCCCAGCCAAAAATTTTGATTACAGTCTATGTGTGCATGGACACATAGGATAACATGCTAGGGGGGTTTACTAGCTGTAGAAAAAAACGTCAAAAGCCCAAAACAGCAGCTGTAAAAACGTCAAGTGTGCATGGAGGCTAAAGCAAATTGAGCAGTTTGATGGCCAGGCTAGTAGAATTTTCAGGAGTAGAGCTCAGTAGAGGTCAGCTTCATGTTCTCTTAGTACAAGTTTCCTTTAAAGCCCAACTGCAGTAAAATCTGGTTTTGTGTTGGATAGAATGCAGAACATTTATGTCCCTTTGTGTGGCCCTGTTATGGAGATTTGGCCTCCTCTCAGGAAGTGTGGACTTAACATCTAGTCACATTGACACCGCACACTCTCTAAAGGTCTGAATTCACCTAGATAGCTCTCTGAGTTCAGGGTAGCTATATTCCTGTTTAATATCTACCTATCAATATATGAGGCAAGGGAAATTAAGCAAAGCAACTGGCAATGATGGCATGAAAAGTGCAGTTAGTCATAACAACCAATCAGATTTTAGTTCAGGGATGTCAGTTTGATGTAAAACTGAAATTTGATTGGTTGCTTTGGTTTACCTCACAGTTTACATCTTTTGTGCACTAACCAGTAAATGCATACTTTCAGTACCTTTTTGATTCAGATTTCATATGCCAGTAGAACCATGACTATGAATATGAATTTTTAAAAGAGGCCACAGAAGATGAATTATGAAACATTTGATTTAAGCATCTTTATAGCAACCCATTTAGCATTAAATGAACACTATGATCAACATGCAGTTTGTTAATGTGTTGTGCGCATTTCACCATAATTGAATTTGGCATGTAATTTGTTCATGAAAGCTGATTTATCTCACAAGAAAATGCATACTAAACTGAGAAGAGAAAGGAAACAAATCAAAATGAACAACTAAAGATAAGCAAAACTTAGTATATTTCCCAGGGAGGGTTATATGTGATTATATCATTTGTTTTTAAAAGGATAAGTGCACTGTTAGAAAACAAGGGTGAAACAGTTGCACCTAGGCTAAATAAAATGCATGGGTTGCCGTTGCTGACCTACTTCTATGTTGCTTGTCATGCTAATCCTCTGACTTCAGTACTTTCCTAAAAAAAGGATGCAACAAGGAAAATCAAAACTGTTTTAATTTAGAAACTCATGAGGTATTGAAGCTGCTGGATCAGCATGACAGCCAAGCAGCTAACATTTTCAGCAGAAGAGGTCAGTGATGGGTAATTTCCTCTGCTTAGATTCCATTAAAGTGATTGTAAGTGCTCAGATTTTTAAATTCTTTTACATGTTATACTTGTCTGCTCTGTGCAATGTTTTTTTTTGTTTACAAACAATTTTATTGTACATAAGTAGACAGTAAAACAACAGCACAGTATGAAAGTGATATTGTCAACAAAAATATGGCACATTTGAAATGTACAATACATAAAAGTATATTAACATAAAAAAGAAGATAGAGGAAGAAAGAAAGTTATGAGTGCATGAGATACATAAATGATAAAATAGATTAAGTGATACATCTATCAACAATATATGTCAGCCATTCTTTACCGGGGATGTTGTCAATCATGCAATAAATGTCTACAATCCTTTCATGATTCCCATTTTTTATCGTATAAGTGCATCTTATCCAGTAGTGTATAATGAATACGTTCCATAAGCATTACAGCGTCAATTCTGTGTAAAACGGAGTCCAAGGGTACAACATTAGACCGCCAATGCAGGGCAATGGACCATAAAGTGGCAATACATAATGTATGTAGCAATCTCAGAGTGGCATCAGGGACCCCTGGGATATGAACCCCCAATAAACAGGTCTGTATGGACAATTGTATCGGGTTGCCCGATAGTGAGGTAGCCACCTCAGATATCTTACGCCAGATCAAAGATATGTTCGGGCAATCCCAAAACATATGGACCAAAGTACCTGTGCGGCCACAAAACATAAAGGGGATGTTTGTGGAAACATTGTATGTAGTCTGGACGGAGTATAATACCATCTGGTTAAAACTTTAAGGGCCGTCTCACGAACCGAAAGAGATCTAGAGCTCTTGCATATATTATCCACCATGGAGTCCCAATCCTCATCCGAAAAAGTGATACCACAATCCTCCTCCCACCTCTGCCTGTACATAGGGGGAGCATGAAAAAGACAGATCAAAAATTGGTGATAAAGATCTGAAATAAGACCCTTACCTCTAGGAGAGTCACGGCTGACACGCTCAAAAAAAGAGATCGGAGAAGACGGGGTAAGGCCAAAGTGCGCATTAAAAAAGTGCCTAATCTGTCTATAATGAAGGTACTCACGAAGAGGAACATCAAATAGCACGCGCAGCATATCGAAGGTAATATAAGATCCTCCTCTTTGGAAATCAGATAATCTGATAAAGGATCGATCATACCACCAACGAAACATGTGAGGGGAAGAAAAGGCTACAACAAAAGTAGGATCACCAAAAAATTAAACACCTGGGGGAATATGAGAGACTAAACTCAGCTTAGCCTTGTATTTGGACCAAAGTGTCAGTGATTGGGTCACTATAGAGTTATGAAAAGTAAGCGATCGGGGGGAGATTTTAGACCATAAAATTCCCGGTAAATAAAAAGGACGTATCGACTGAGACTCAAACTTGATCCACGGGATTTGAGAGTTAATAGTAGCCCATTGTGATAATTGCGTAAAACGAGCCGAGAGGTAATATAGCCAAAAGTTGGGAAGACCAAGACCTCCCGTCCGTTGTGAGCGATACAAAATGGATGAGGCAAAACATGGACGCTTATTTCCCCAAATAAAATTGTTAATAATCCGCTGAAAATGATCCAAAAACGTTTTTGAAACCGGAACTGGAAGTGCTCTAAAAAGATAAAGCAGTTTGGGCAAGATATTCATTTTAACCGCCGTGACTCTACCCAGAAAGGAGATATGATAACCATGCCAAATCTTCAGTAGAGTAGAGAGACGTGACACACATGGTGGATAATTAGCCGCAAACATATCCGAGTATCTGGGAGCAAGATTAATCCCCAAATAGGATATCCTGTCCTTGACTCAGCGAAATGGAAAAGAACTACGGAGAGATGCACTTAGGGAGTCAGGAACATTAACAGGCATAATTACTGATTTGGTAAAATTAACGGTGAGACCTGACACTTTAGCAAAATCATTCAATACGACACACAAATTAGGCAAAGAAGTCAACGGGTTAGTAATAAAAAGCATAACATTATCAGCATACATGCTCAGCTTAAAATGTGAAACTAATAACGAATAGCCAGAAATATCCGAATGTGATTTGATTGCCAATGCCAAAGGTTCCAACACCAGCGCAAACAAAAGGGGCGAAAGAGGACAACCCTGACGGGTACCTCTACCCAATGTAAAAAAGTCAGAGTTACAGCCAGGAAGCCTTATTCTTGTTTTAGGAGAGTCGTATAGGGCATGTATGCCTGCCAAAAACCCATCACTGAAGCCCATTTTCTGTAGCAAAGAGAACAAGTAGGGCCAAAGAACACTGTCAAAGGCCTTGTTTATGTCTAAACTCATCAACAGAACCTCTTTGGAATGTAAATTGGCATCTTGAATAACGTTTAGAGTGAGACGAATGTTATCAATAATCTGTCGGGAATAAAACCTGACTGGTCTGGAGATACCAAAGAGGAGATAATAGGAGCCAACCTGTTCGCCAAAATGCGGCTAAATATCTTCAGATCGTTATTCATTACTGAGATTGGTCTATAGTTTTGCGGCAAACAGTGGTCTTTCTGTGACTTGGGTATTAGAGACATGTTAGCTAACAACATCTCCTCGGGGAACTTACCCCCCTGTAAAACATCATTAAATAGTGTTATCAAGTATGGAGCCAATATAGAGGTAAAATGTTTATAATAGCCAGCAGTAAATCCATCAGGACCCGGTGCAGTAGAGCGTTTCAGCGTTCCTATTGCACATGTTATTTCCTCTAAAGTACATGGGGCATTAAGAGAGGCAATCTGAGAAGGTGTGAGAGCAGGAAGGGGTATAGAATCTAGCCATGAATCTGATAGAGAAACAGAATCCGACTGTGGAGAAGCCAGTAGTTTAGAATAAACATTTTCAAAAATACCCAAAACTTCCTGAGGTAAAGATGAGATAGCACCTGAATTAGTACGCAATTTATACACATGTGGGGGGCGCAAAGAATGGTTCAATTTCCTTGCAAACATGGTAGATGCTGAGTTGCTATGTAATAGGAACGAGGCCTTCGACCAGCGGAGGGCCTTTTCAGTTTTTTGGGAAAGAAGGGCATTCAGTTCCAAGCGTTTTTGGGACAATAGCTGTTTATTGAGTAAAGATGGATCAGCTACATGGCTTCTATAGTGTGCTTCTAATTCTCGGGTTAAAAGTAGTATCTGCTGCCAACGTTTTTTATTTCTGGCCGAAGCCATAGAGATAAGTCGGCCCCGTAGGACCGCCTTGTGGGCTACCCAGAGTGTGGCTGGGGAAATATCAGGGGCTGAATTAGATTGAAAGTATTCCTTAAGAGATGTAACCACCTCCTGCCGAGAGTCAGTATCAGTTAGCATAGAATCATTAAGTCTCCATGAAAAGGGAGTAGGTGCCAATCCCACAAACGTGATAGATAAGGCCATAATACTGTGATCCGACCAGGGGCTCAAATGAATACTAGCTATCCTAGAATTAGCTAGCAAAATAGGGGTACAAAAGATATAGTCTAGTCTAGCATAAGAGTCATGTGGGTGGGAATAAAATGTGTAATCCCTGGCTCCCGTGTTGTGCGCTCTCCAAGCATCCACCAACTGGAGGGCATCTAGTTTCTTAGTAAGGGATTTTGGGAAAGCTTGGGAAGTGTGCGAGGCGGAGCTACGGTCCAAAAGAGGATTTGCCACCAGATTAAAATCACCACCCACCAATAGATGGGGGGACAAAAATTTATCCAGAGCACCAAAAAATTTAGAAAAAAAGGTAGCCTGTGCCGAATTTGGTGCATAGACATTAGCAATTGTAAGTTCTCGACCTGAAAGGGTGCCCTTAAGAATAATAAACCTACTGTCTGGATCACGATACACATGTTGAACCTCAAAGGGAAATGAGTTATGTAGAAAAATGGCCACTCCCCTACTCTTGGAGGAATGTAGGGTATAATACCCCTGCCTATAGGATCTATGAAAAAAGGTCGGATGTTTTGCGGCTGCAAAATGCGTTTCCTGTAATAAGATGATTTTTGCTCCTAATCTTTTATATTGAAGAAAGGCTGTTTTGCGCTTATTTGGCGAATTGAAACCCTGGACATTATGTGAAATACATTGAATTACCATAATAAACAGAGCTTGCCACTATCATCATAAAAGTACACATTACAAGGATATCCCCTAAAGTTATTTGACTAGACATAGAAACCCGCAGGTCTGCATCAGACAGACATACAGGTGGCAGAACCAGCCTAGGGGACCTCCAGACCCCAACATAGGGGTCGTGACGTCCACAGACCGACATAATACCATCCACATGCACTAAAGTTTTAAGAAAAGAAAAAGCGAAAAACAATGGAGAAGAAGCTTTAACATCTTCTATATTTGAAAGGGTAACTGAAGAACGTGGATCAGGCAGAAAAGTCATCATACCTGATAAAACAAAAAGTTCAAACATTAAGGGGCCACATGGGCCCAAACCCTGTCTCCTTAGAACATGGAAAACAGAGCTGCCACCCCGCAATCGGGCGGCGACACCTCCGGCCATGTCAGGAGGCAGGGTGGGGCAACATGTCAAAGAGTAGTACAACCAAGAATTAATGGGCGCAATTAGGAGGGTCCAATGACTCTTGTTATACCTTAACCTGTCCAGTTATCAATGCAAGGCATACAAAATATTCAGTATTGCAAAAATATCACAGCAGCAACCACAGAAATACACAACCTGACAATGTAAAAAATGGAGAGCAAAATCCATGTGTCCCAAATCTTAGTAAAGTCATAAAAAACAATAGACCAAACCAAAGACTATCAAGACAATGAGTATTAGGCAAGTAAGAGTGGACACGTCAACCCGGTTCTTGTCTGACTCTCCTTCTATCCCTCCGTGGGGAAGGGGTATGCCAAATGGGAGAGATACGAGGGGTGGAGGGTGGACGTTGAGGTGATGGGGCATCCGCCAAGCCCAATTTGGCCAAGATTGCTCTACCTTCAGGAGGGGATATAGCTATATATGTGCTCCCATTATGTGGAACTATCAGCTTAAAAGGGAAGCCCCACTTGTAGCGGATACGAGCTGAGAACAGGGCAGTTGTAACTTCTTTCATTTTTCTACGTTTCTCCAACGTGGCCGGGGAAACATCAGGATAGATTTGTAAAACCGAGCCCTCAAAGGAGATTGTTGGAGTATTGCGAGCAGCTCTGAGGATTTCTTCCTTGGTCAGAAAATCTTTCATGCACAAGACAATATCCCAAGGCGGCTTGTCAGCAGGAGGTTTAGGGCTCTGTGGATGCGGTCACAAGCAAAAGATCCAGGGTCACGATCTGGAAGGAGTGACTTGAATAACTTGGTTATAATTAATGAAAGATCCGACATAGACTCCGGGATTCCCCTGATTCGCAGATTATTTCTGTGATTGCGATTGTCAAGAACCTCGACCTGCGCCTGCAGTTGTGAAAAGGCAGTTTGTAAATGGTCATGCTCTCTGGAAAGTTCACCATAGGCCAGGCTAAGTTCATCGTGTTTGGTTTCCAAGCGGTCTGTCCTAGAGCCCAACGTGGCTATTTCCTGAGAGAGAACATTAGTGCTTTTATGCAATTCTGATTGAAATTTGGCGGCTAGTTTGGCGTACATAGATTCCAAGCAGGACTCCAAGTCCCCTTTTGTGAGTTGCTGTGTATTTTCGCTGACCAAGGCCGATAAGGGAGCGGTGGTATCCCGTACGGGATCGGACAGGGATGCTTGCCCTGTATTGACTGGAGACATGCCGTAAATCTCGTGAGCCTTAAGTAGGTATGTTGTGAGGGACTTCTGAGCTTGTCCCTTTTTTTTTTTTGGTGGACGGCATACAAGAAATCTCCCGGGGGTGATCAACTGAAAATTGGAAAGTGAGTGAAGATTATAACCCCAGGGGACCTATAGCACCCAAAATAGGTTCAAGGTTGTAGTTACATGGACGCTGTCAGATCCATCTGCGATAACATTATATTGTAAAAATATTCAGCAAGCCTTGAAAGGGTAGATAGAACATAAGTCGCAGCAATCCTGCAAAAAATTCACTTTGGAGCAGGATGATGGCACTGGATCCCAACTCAGGACATGAGAGGGACGGATGGGAAGCAGGAAGCAGAGGACCTCCAATTCTGAGCACAAGGCCCCGCAGGGAGACACCCTCCGGGGCAGTATCAAGGCCCCAGTAGGCCTCTGAGCACAGTAAGGGCCACAGTCACAGAAGATGATGGATTCTGGGGCTATTAATATGTGGCCCACTCCCCAAAGCACTGTGGGGAGATCATAATGACAGGATGCCGCCTGTACCCCCCACTCACGTGTCCAGGTGAAAGGAGGCCTCTGGCAGAAGGTGTAGGCCGCAAACGTCGCCGCCGCCGCGGGGAGCAGCAACACTCAGCGGCGTCCCTCTCTCAGCCTCTGTGATACAGAGGACACTGCAGACATCCTCGGGTGATCCCCCACAGCCCGGATGGCAGCGGGTGTGGATGGAAGACGCCGGAGCCCCGGCCCGCGCGGCCGCACCAAGCCGCGGACGTCCGCCGCCACGAAGGGCGGAAATGTTGCCCGGAGTCCACCTCCCAGGTATCCGGAATGATACCAGGGCCCTCCGCTGCTCCACTGTGATCCGCTGCTGCACGGATGGCAGCGGATTCCGAAAATTGGCGCCGGAGCTCCGGATTATGCGGCCGCTCCGGTCGCCATCTTGGACACGCCCCACCTGTGCAATGTTTTTGCAGAGAGCAGCCCTGCTCATCCTTTTCCTGGGTCTCCACCCCGCTGAGTGCCTTTCTAACAATGCACAGGCACTCATACCAGCTTGCTCCCAAGTCCCACTCTGTGAGTCCATTGACACACACAGTGCCACTCAGCCCTGCCCCTCCACTGCCTCCTTACTGTCTGTAATTGACAGCAGCAGCAGCTAATGCCCCTGCAGCTGTCTCTGAACTAATGAGGAGGGAGCGAGACGCTGCTGTCATGCACATCACTTGATTGAGATCGAACTCAGGTAAGTATAAGGAGCTGCATGCAGAAGGCTTTACCTTAATGCAGAGAATGCATTAAGATAAAAAAAAGCTTCTGCCCTTAGAACCAGCTTTAGAAATTTAGAGCCAACGCTCAAATAAAACTTAGTATTTTTGTTTTTGCCCTTGGCCAAATCTTCTGGCCCCTGTCTGCTCACTAGTGCCTGCCCATAGTTTTGGGATAGAAGAAAAATGTGTATGCCCAACTGGACACTATCAAAGCTCCAAAACATGCCTTATTAAGAGGTACTGCCCCTTATTTAAGAAAACAAATCATGCTATTCCTCTTTCCTCTTTGGCTTTTACTTTTTTTGGTCTGATGTATAGAGCTTTATAAAATGTGTAAAAAAAGAAGAGTAAAATGTCCAACTGTGACCTCCATTACCAGACATGATATAAGGGAAAAAGACACTGGGTGCCACGTACAGTTTTCAATGGCAACCAGGTCACCTTTCCTCCCAGTTTACCCCAGAAGTAGAATCTAATGTATGATGAGTTCTCATGATCATTGTGATGGGCCTTTGTTTTGCGATAATCATAATTTGGACTTACTAAACAAGTGTGCCTGTTTTTATTGTCTATAAAACACAAACTTTTTAACTAGCTAACTGAAACTAACTTTATAAAAGGTTATACCAAACTAAGCCTTTTAGCCAGCCTCTAAATGGCTGCATTTGTTATTTTGAAAAGCCAGAAAAAAGGAAAGGTAGTGGTGAAAAACAGACAGTTTTTATGTATTATTTATTTATAGTCCATGTAACTGGTGGCATGGAAAGGGTCTGTCATTTGCCTACAAACATTTTGCTAAAAGGTGTTCCATGTCAACCAGGTCACCTTTCCTCTCTGAGTAAACCCGAGACCTAGAATCCAATGTATGATGCTTTCTCATGATCCTTGTGGTGGGCCTATATTTTGCAATAATCCCATTCTTTTCATTGACACATACAAAATTTGAGCTTACTACACTGGAAGTGTGCTCAATGTAGGTGGTGGAAACCAGACAGTTTTTGTGTATTATTTATCTATGGTCCATGTAACTGCTGGCGTGAAAGAGGTCATTCGCCTACAAACGTTTTGCTAAAAGCTGTCCATCCCTCTTTCTTATTTCATAAAGTTAGGAGGTAGGTGCTATTATTTGCATGTTATAAAGTCATAGCCCTAATTCCAAACTTCAGAATGACAGCAGGTTCTTGTAAGAAGATATGAAGCCAGAGCAAGGGAGGATTTATAGCCATAGCAGCCTAGACAGCTGCTTGGGTATTCTGGCTGACTTGATTAACTGATTGACTTTAAGAACGGCGCAGGGAAGCATACCATTCCATTATAAGTCAGGAATAATAGTCAAATATGTGCTAAGTGAATGTGGTGCAAATTTATTTTGTAAAGAATACCCAGTTATGCACAAGGAAAAATAAAGGAAAATAGTATTTTTGTCAAGAGAGCTTCACATCCTTTACTAAGCTAAGCTTTTACTGAGAAAAATGCCCTTTCAATGTTAAAACTCTCAGATTACTGCCTTCAGTTAAAGTGAACAGTCGACTTGCCTTTAGTAAACCACCCCCACAGTGTGGAGATGATTTACTAAAGGCAAATAGGCTGTGCACTGAAAGTGCAATTGCTCTAGATCTGAGGGGAACATGCGCGGAAAATAAAAAAAACAGCATTTTTGCTTGCACGTGATTGGATAAAAGAAACCAGCAGCGCTTCACCTCATTTCAGAGGTTAACCTCTGATCTAAAGCAACTGCACTTGCAGTGAACTTGCAGTGCACAGCCTATTTACCTTTAGAATTAACCGCTATATCTCTTCTGTAATAAATAAACCTGCCTGCTTGCAATTTTTTAATTCTAAAATTTAGTTCTGCTTTAAATATCTCTATATATCACTAATCTACTTTTATGAAAACTAAATTGTATTTTAGTTTTCCTGTCTGTTTCTATCTGTCAGATCATCATTTTGTAAGGTCAATGATTCCAACTACAGTTTCACTAATTTCATGACAGTTCAGGTTTTCAGTTACAGATAAAGAATACTAAATTGAACATCGTATGTCCAAATTTTGTCATTCTGACAGCACAGTGTATTTCCTAAGTCTCAACCTTTTGAAAGGTTATATTAATGAAGACTTATAAACAACCTCATACAATAACTTATTTTAATGTTATTTTGTATTGCATTCAGGACGCAGTGATCATAGATACATATTTTATAAGCTATATGTGGTTGTGTTTAATATGAATAAAATACTAAGAGACTATGGTTGATCTACTGTGTGAATAGCAGGTTGAAGGGGATACTTCAAGGTACAGGCCTTCTCCGGACAGAGCAGAAGTCAAATATAACTGTAGATAAACATAATACACAATCAAATCAAATAGAAAATCAAATAGACAGATGCCAGGAGGAACACCTTAATGCATGGGCACCTATGGGCAGTGCCTAGGGGCCCTAGGTGCACGAGGGCTCCTTCAGCCCCCCCTCCTGCAGTTTCTGGCACTCCACCAGCACTTTGCAGGGGTTAAGGAAGAACCCTTAAGGCGGAATATTTTACCACTGCTGCTTGTGCGGGCAGAATGTGTGTTTCTCCACCCCCTCTATACTGTGCCCTCCTGCCCACTCTGTACTGTGTACAGGCATACATATATATATATATATATAGGCCGCTGTGTGTGTACAGTTTGATTTTTCCACGATTGTCGCACAACAAAACATACATGTACAAGAGCACCTGACACAGGACCAACATTTGGTCCCTGAGCCTCTTTGGCACAACAAATGCCGACAGGGTAGCCCATTCAAGTGAATGAGATGCCCTGTGTGTGACACATGGAAATGTGTAAGAATCTCACTTTTCAAAAAGCTAGCGGGAACCTGCCTTCTGCTAAGTGATATGTGAACAGGGCCTTATGAGTGTCCCAATCGCCAATGAAATAACATAGTAATAATATAATAATAACTAAAATAATAATATAGTAATAGATATTAAGTGTGCTGCGCAGTTACTACACTGACTGCAGAAGCTTGACTGACTGCTTACCTACAAAACCAAAGCTGATAGGTGCCTGGGTCTCTCAATTAGAAGGGGGAAATTACAGAAGAGCTCTCAGTTCAATTTTTTAGAATTCTTTCTCCTAGAGGATAAAGTGCATACAGTACTTTGTCCCATGTTCCTACATGCTTTGTAAGCCTAGCTATGACGTCAGAGAAGGAACATCCCCTCCCTCTGCATCCTTTTTTCTGTCTCTGTCACAAGCATGGGTTATCAAGCTGATGTCTCATTGCTAGATATGTCATCGGATGGCTGCATTGGTAAGGGGGCACCCTTGCCAACCTCGTAATTAGGCTTACAAAACACATAGGAACATGGGGCAGTATACCACAAGTACTGTGTCCCTTGGGGACAGAACACTGAAAAAAGTTAAAGTTCTTCATTAAACACCCCTCTATAATTGAACTCAACTAAACATGCCAAGTCTTGGGTCACAGAAGAGATAATGTAAGAGGCCAGAATAGGAAAATAAAACCTTTTTTTAATTGACAATGCTTTACAAGCAACAGTAGATGACACATTTAGCTTACTCATTTGGCAAGCTAAGTGCCCTAGGTCATGGCTAGCTCAGCTTTTCCAAAATGCGTAAGCTACTTGTCATCTTCTGTTGATTTTAATGAACTGTCAAAGTAAAACGATTTTATCCTAATATCTTAGAGTGCTGGCCTCTACTGTATTCATTCTTCACAATCTGTCCTTTCAACAAACATTTTTCTGTATAATGTACTGTACATTTTCAAACTGCTTAAATATACACACATACGATTTATCTTTTATTTGGTTGTACCACATTAGTAAATTCTGTCTCTACTGTTTGAAAGTGCTTTTCTTCAAAGCATGTTTGCTGCTATAGGTAATGGTCTGTCAAGACAGTCTGTGCAGCGCAGGGCTAGTAAAAATCCCATTACCATAAACAAGGAATACAAAACAAAAAATTAGAGATGCTATAAACTGTAAAATAAACTCTAAAACAGTAAAATATGAACGTACGTTCTAAGCACAATCTTGTGAGTACTTTAATAAAAATTGATTGCATATCTGCACACTGCTAAAAGGAAAACATAGACTCCCATAACACAACCTGAGATGTTTAAAGACAAAATCCACCCATAACTAATATATCAAAACTTGCTGGATGATGTTGGGCTCAGTCAACCGCTGATTTCTTATATATTTCAGGAATCCCAGAGACAAGCTTCCCTTCCCAGTGACTCATATACAGAACAACCCAGTGAGGGAGTCATGCTTCTCCTGTCTTAATCTAGAATGAAGATTCCAAGCAGCAAACTGTCCCACTTAGAGGCACTATCGCCTTGCCTATTCAGAAAGAAGTTACGATGCCTTTTAAAGCCCATCTCCCAATCACTTTTTACTCAACCCTCTGGTGTTCCCCCAGCACTTGGATGGGACTGCAAAATACCTGCTGTTTCATCTTATGGGTGATAATGTGACTTCCTTCTATTATGCAGTGCTCATGCCTTGTCAGTCATGACCAATAAGCAGGATCGTGTACTGTGACATGACAAAGGCAGAGATGTCTCTTTAGTCTGTGGAGGCATGTGAACAATTCCAAGTGTTTATCTAACATTAAGAAATTTTTTATTAGTTTTTAAAGCCTAACACAACCCAAATATTGTTAAAATAAAACTTTGTTAGAAGCAGTAAAACTTCCCTGTTCCACCAAAAGCATCACTGATGAAAAGTGTCACCAGTTGACATTTACCAGCAGGGGGCACTGTTTTGAAAATATGAATCACAGCTCCAACTACAAGTTAAATTGGCCTTCTGTGCAAAGGTACCTGGTAATTATTTCAAGGTTAAAACTTTAATCAATTTACTATCTTCAGACTGAAATCAAGATTTTTAATTTCCCTGTTCAATAAAAATAAGAAGTGTAACCAAAATTTTTCAACTTTAGGGAATGCTTTGAAGTCAGTGGGAGAGTCAAAATTAAGGGCTCAATTGTATTTAAATGGCTCCGGAGCTTTATAAAAGTTTCTTTCAAGTGGGTGGTAAGTTAAAGTGGTTGTAATGCATGAAGGTTAAAAAAAAAAACCTTCTGTATCCAGCTTCGCCCCCAAGCCTGATGTCGATCCAAGGATGTGAACGAGAGCAGCAGCTCTCTCCTGTTTCTCCCTCCTCACAGGACAGATTGATAGCAGCAGGAACCATTGGCTCCTGCTGCTGTCAATTAAATCCTATGGTGAGTCAGTTGGGGGCGGGGCCAATTCCCGCTGTATCTGTCTATGAATGCAGAAAGCGGGACTTGGGTGCGAGCCTACATGAGTGCCCTTATAGGAAGGAGCCAGGAGCACAAGTGGAGGATGCCAGAAGAGGAGGATGCTCTATGCAAAACTATTGCATAGAGCAGGTAAGTATACATTTTTTTAAAATTAGTTTAGTAATATTATCTTTAGAATTGCTTTAAGTAAAAGTCCTTTTTTATGGTACCCTAGACAAAAATGATCATTTAATCCATGCATTGTGGAGAAAGCCCTACTGATATACCCACAGTTCACCTTTAAGTTCCTGTGTCTGTACAACTGTTGTGGTCATTATGAATGGTTCGCACCCTCCAATTGCATTTTGTATTTGTTTTATATTATGTTGAATGCAGAAAAGGAGTTGCTGTATCAGCCTTAATTATAAGTAGATATTACTTTTGAGTGAATCTTCCCTTTAAGTAGGTATTCATCTAATTTTCTACAACATAGTTATTAACATAAATCTTTTGCACCATCCAAGATATAGAAAATGTAACAGCTGTTTTTAATTTTTTCTTTGCTGTTGTTAAAGGTTTGGATACATTTGCACCTGTGTATTACAGAATCACATTGTTCAGTTAACCAAGTTTATTCTCCTTTGGTTAGCTGTTGTAATGTTTTCTGATATTTTTATGTTTGTGGTTTAGATTGTGGAATAAAGCACAAATGTTAATGTTAAATACAGCTATATGTAAAAACAACGTGATATAAAATAAAGTGTAGAAAGGTTTGCTTACCTTATACACAACATAAGATTTCTTCTCTGGTCTCCTGTAGAGTTTATATGGGCACACCAGAGCCACTGTTTTCTTTTCAGCTTGACATGTCTTCTGTAGACCTCGAAGCCAGACAGGAACATTGATTTTCTGCTTAATTAAGCAATTCTTTGTAGACTCCTATCAATGTTTGGGACACTATCATGCTGGAATATCTATTTTATTCAGCTCAAGTCTCCTGGAAAAAGGATACAATTGACCAAAATGTCCATTTACAGCCTTCAATTTATTGCTCATTCATTGGTAGCAACATCACCAAAATGTAAATGAACAACAAAAAGCAACAGAATTCCTATTTAACTGGTTTAAACAATGACACAAGTAAAACAGTAGAATTTTTGTATTCTATCGGCAGTTGTCTTTCTGCATTAATACCAGAACCTATTTCCCCAGTACATCCCCATGTCTCCTCCACTAACATCAATACATTTAAACTTCGCTTTACAAAAGTTAGAAAAAAGGTAGCATCCCCTGTCTTTATCTTATATCATTTTTTCTTTTTATTCTGATCTATAGCATCTTGTATCCCTACTGGAAAGAAAATGGATAATTCAAAAATGACACATACTCTCATCTCTGTCTCCATAGCTATGACCCCTCCACTCTTTTTCTGATTGCCCATGGTGACATTGAACCTTTCTGTTTCTTCAACTTAATGAAGAGGCATACCCATGGTTTTCTAGATATTGTTAAGACATTTATCTACCTGGCTTGAATTGTCTTGCATTGCTGGTGTCACTTTGACATATATAACCTTGTCCTTTTTTCTTTTCTGTACTTCTTGTATATGCTTAACATTTTAACTAAAAAAAATGACACATCTGACCCAAGTTAATGGCTGTAAAAGACTAATATTTCTTGGCCTGTTTAACTTTAGATTACAGCTATACTCCTGTCTTACTTTCAATCTAGCAAGTTCCACTCCCCTACAAAAATGGTTTAAACTGATTTCCCTGCACACTGTGAGCTTCTCATAGTGGGCATTACCAGCTGCAATTCAGATAGAGCCCACCTCATTTTTCTGCCTGGAGGATATTCAGCATCATCTAGTTATTTATTCCCCAGCCTGGTTTTTCCTGGCCTGCCCCTTTCATTTACTAAATTTCAGTTATTTCAATCATGGAGGCTCAGCATCACATGTGGGATATACCAAGAGCAGCCTGCTTGCTAATGCAGTCTGCCTAAGAACACCCACCCGTCAGGGTATTTTGATATTTGAGCCAGCCTCCTGCTTGCATCAGGGCTGAAGACTGTTAAAAGGTGTACTGAGGAAGAGAGCTGTGATGTTTCCAGAAAGCTATGTTTAGCACCGTGGTGGCCCCTCCAACCAGCCATGATCTTCCTGCATTGCAAAATGCTTAAAGTGATTATAAAGGTAGTAATTAAAAAAAAAATAATAAACATGTTATACTCACCTGCTCTGTGCAATAGTTTTGCACAGAGCATCCCTGATCCTCCTCTTTTGGGGTCCCCCCACTGGCAGTCCTTGCTCCTCGTTAGACCATGATGAGGCTCAGGTAAGTATAATTTGTGGCTGAGGGGAGCTGCACCCAGAAGGTTTTTTTTACCTTCATGCATAGCATGCTTGAAGGTAATAAAAACCTTCTGCCTCTAGAACCACTTTAAACCTCAGCTTTAAAATGGTAAAATCAGTAGTGGGTTGGCATTGATTTATTGAAGGGCAACATATACAGAGGCTTAGGGTAGCAAACCTTTTGGTGGAGAAGGAGGGTCCTATTTTTATTACATATTTCTCTTTTTGTGAACAGATTTTAGGAAATTAACATTTTATTGTATGAAGTATAAAAACCTGCAGTTCATAAACCATTGGCAACACAATGTGAGTAGACACATTCGATTTGGGCATTGTGTAATCTGTCAGGAATATAGGTTTGTCATGAGAAGCCAATCGGTGAATCAGTGAACTGGCTTCCAGTAGAAACAAGTATAACCTACATTATAGGTGTACAATATGGCCAGGAAAAAAAAAATATATTAGGGGGTTACCTTTGCAAAATAGATCCTTATGTAGCAGTTAACACACATAGACTGGCTTGCACCTGGTTTGTATGCGAAGCTTTACATAGATTTTGCTTGCTATTGGTTTCACATAGATTGGCTTGAAATTATGCTTATGATTATTTGAAGTTATTTGGAGTCACTGGCATCCCCATTGAGTTTTGTTTCATTTTTTGGACAAACTTGCTACTTGCAATGGTGATCCATAATCATAATATCCCATACGTACATAGGCTAGGTCCAATCAAACTTTACAAATTGTTAAAGCAATCTGAAACAGATGTTTTGCAACACTCAGCTCTATAGGTTTTCAGGTGCAGCTTTCACAATTCACCAAAGTTAATTAGCAAAGCTACACCTAAGGTCTGCTTTTGTGTCTAGGTAATATATTGTTTCACACAAGGCATTTGCTCCCACAGTGTGTGTTTTTGCATTAATTAAAGTGTTTGTTTACTCTAAGGGCTTAGTCACACTTGTGTGGGTATTCACACTTTGCATTCATTTTACCTATTTAATTTCAATGTGTTCTCAATTAGCATTTACTTGGCTTTTCTATTTCCTGGAGATCCTGCCAGTTACAGTATTGCCCTGTACTAGGGTAACAACACTGTAGAAGGGCTCCAGATGACTGCAGACACAGAAAGGTGTTGATTTTCTAAAACTGGAGAGTGCCAAATCTGATGCAGCTATGCATGGTAGCCAATCGGTGTCTAACTTCAGCTTGTTCAGTTAAGCTTTGACAAAAAAATCCTGAAAGTTGATTGGTTTCTGTGCAGAGCTGCACCAGGTTTTAGTAAAACAACCCCATAGTAAGTTCAGAGCCGTAGGGTGATACTAAAGTTTCACATCTGCACAGTGCCTTGCTGTGTAAAAAAAAGCAGAAAAAAGGCCATCTGATGTAAAGGGAAATGTATAACATGATTGTTATAGGAAATAAATCTTCACATCGAGTCATGTGGAGAAATCTGACTGGATGGTTTATGAAGGCAGCGTGGTCACTCCATGTAAGTTCTCCATCTAAGTTTCTTACAGAAATTTAAGGCACTGTTATTACATTGTAGCTATAACAAGTTTCAGCACCAAGGACATCTCATTTCAAGCTGTCCTATAAGCTGTAGTGTTCTGACAGCTCTAGACTCATCCCAGGGTCATCCCAAACTTCCTTCAGTTTTGGCTCGGTTCATTGTTTTTCAATTAAGGCATTTCTATCTGCTTGTCACTTTATATTTATATCTTTCCTAACTCTGATTTGCTGCTGTCTTCAATATTCTGGTTTCCTAAAAGTGTTTCCTAGGTTATTTATATATCCAATGTCAGTCATTTAATGACTGATCTTTCTGGTGACATCAATAGCTCGTGTGATATTAGTTCATAAGAAATTTCTTTATTTTGTCCAGTAACTTAGGGCAGAACTGTTGTCAAAAATTGCAAGATAAACATGAATAGCCATTTGAAATATAAGGTTACAAAATAATTTTTTGCTGCAATTCAGCTTCAGGTCAAAGATTTGCACACAGTACTTTTTCTGCCTTTAGATGTCCTCAGTCTGATGGCTAGCACTATTCAAACTACTTTTATCTGAGTGTAGGTTGTCCTAGACATGCCTCCAATCTGTTATGAACAGTGAAAGGAGAAGCAGCACAATGAAGATCTCGTCTTTGTCATTTTGCATCATGTCACCAAATGGTTTGGTCAGAACAGTGGCTAAATGGGTAGCACTTCTGTCTGGCAGCAATAGGGTCATTGGTTCAAATCCCCACCGCAGCACTACCTACATGGAATTTGCATGTTCTCCTGTGTCTGCATGGGTTTCCACTGGGTACTTCGGCTTCCTCCCACGGTCCAAAGACATGCTGCTAGGTGTCAGGAATGGACACCTAGCGGTGGTGGGACTCACCTGCCTTGTGGGCTGCAGTACCAGGGCTGGCCAGCGGGTGCTCTCAGCAACCAGAGGCTCACTCCTGCAATGAGCCATCACCTGAGGCTGATTACAGCAGGTGTATTTAAGGAATGGCCAGGCCTGTGATCAGGGCCTTGGTGTATGTTTCCCATGAGCCCCTGTACCTGCATCCTGTCTGCTTCCTGCCTGATCCTGATTCTGCTTTAACCCTGACTCTGCATGAACTCTGCCTGTCCTGACCTCGGCTATTCCTGACTATGCTTCCGCCTGCTCCTTGTACCTTGCCTGCCCGTTTGCTACTGACCCGGCCTGCCCGACTACGTTTAGTATTGTTCTTATTGTTATCTGTTGGAGGTTTGGTTGCACTGTGTTTATGTTTAGTCTTGCACTGCGTTTATGTATTGTTTAGTCTTTAATAAATTGTATTGTTTATACTATACCTGGAGCCTGTGTTTCCCTGTGTCAGTCCACACATTTCTGGTCATACCCAGATCCCTAACACTAGGTTACTTGGCTCCTGTCTAAAGTGGTCCTAGTTTGTGTATGTATGAATGTGAGTTAGGGACCATAGATTGTACTTTCCTTCAGGGTTAGGGACTGATGTGAATGTGTAATATGTATACAGTATATAAAGCACTGTGTCAATTGACGAAGCTATATATGAACACGTAATAAATAAATGGTTCACATTACCTTGATCCACTATTGGTGGTTATTATGGAGCTCTAAGTTCTTTTTGATTGGGTGTGTTAGCCACACTTTACCATTGATCTCCACCCTTCATTTGACTCTTGGCCTACCCCCTGTCTCCACAACCCCTGGGACAGACTCTCCTTCTGTTGGCTGATTTCCTGATTGTTTTGAACACGGATTGACAACATTTTTGGCTACCATTATTATGTACACCCTGTCACAAACATCAAACTCCCGATGAAGTGCACAGTGTTTCATGGAATGTGCTGAGATCTATGATGTTTTTCCTTGTTAGCTCAGAACTAATTGTCTCCTTGTGCTGTTATGACCAGCTATATAGGGACATCAAAAAAACTGATAACAGGCTAAGCAGATTAAATGCAAGTAGGTACTTCTTCTTTGTGGTCACTACTTGCATTTAAAAATACATTTAATGATGTAATAATGATCTCACCACTTCAGTGTTGGAAGGGATTAAAGCGACCCTGATGTGAATATGTAACTGCAAAAACAAAATAAGAGAGTGTAACTTCCTTTCACGCTGACTGGTCTGTTGAATGCCACTATTTGAGAAAAAAATATCCTCTGAAGACTGTTCAAGAACTGACGGTTCTGGAAATATCAATCTTCTAATCTCCTGCTCTTTCATTGGTTCCTCCAGACAACATTTATGTTACTACAAGACACAGTAGAAACAAAAAGGTTGTTGGGAAGAACCACTATAAAAAAAGATTGGTGTCCCCTTTACCATGGCAATACTGGGAATGTTTTTCCCAGATATATACATACTATAAAATGAACATGTTTCACCTAATCTGAAAGTATATCCAGGCAGGTAATAGTGAGTTGGACTTAAAGGTATCCACATGTCTTAATGCCATTAGAAATCCAAAGAGTAAGGGGGTTTAGTCGTTATTTTAGTGGGCACAACCATGTAAAATGATTACTGAGCTTTGAGACTTCCTCCAATTCTTCAAAGGCTATTTGATGTCATTCGGCACAACAAAGCCCCTACGTTCACAGGCCTTTTTCCCCTTTCATCTGTCTGTGTATAGAGATAATTGTACACACACATGATGATGCCACCTGAGAGCACGAGACGGATCTGATCAGGTGTTATTTATTTCTGATTATGATTACGCATATGCTCAAAATATTTCCGTAGCCCCAGATTGCAGCAGGATTTGTATAACACTCAAATAACCTCAGCTTAATATAAATATTTCCAGATGCCCTCAACATTTATTGGCTTTAAAGAGTTCTTTATACTATCCAGATACAGTGACGCTAATGTAGAACGCATGGTGTTGTTACAGTAGACATTTGTAGTAGTATAGCAGACTAAGTTGTTTCTGCAATCTTTCATATTTCTGTCAACAACAGTTCATCCACCAGTCAAGTTTTTGCCAAGAGAAGACTAATACTGGCCACACAAGTACAATATTAATTCAATCAATCAACAGGACAATACTGTCAATATTCTAAACAGGTCAAGCAATTATTAATCATCAATTTCTGTTTTAATTGTTTCTTGCCAATTTTTGGTTGTTTCCAGAGTAAAACAATTGGATGACAGCGGGAACTTCTGAAAGTTTTCATCCCGATTCAGTATAATCAATCATAGTGAATGATCACTATTCATTGTGTTTACTTTTTCCTATAAACCATTGATAGTGAATGTGCAATTATTTTGGATGTCCACAAGATCTCATAAACGTGGATTTTCTTGTGTGTTGCAATTTCCTTACTTCTTCTAGTGCCCATTAGTTGTCACAACACTGATTCTGATCCCCCCATAGATAGTATGCACCTTCTTTAGACAGCTGAATGAGACTGAAATGCAAGCAGAGCAAATACCTTCATTTGATTTGATACTGACCTCTGGGGATCCCCAGTACAGCAGAGTGTAGTGTGGGAGAACCGGAAAATGCAATAGGTCAGGCTGGGGGCGGGACGAAACCAGTAAGTGTCACTTACCTGCAGCAGAGAAAACTCAGTCATTTCCTCTGCCACAAAGGAATGTGCTCTGTGCCTGAGCTGTGTAAATCTCAGAACTGGATGGCCAAAAATACAAATCCTGTGGTGGGTAAAACACCTCCCATATATATATATATATGGCTATTTTCCTGGAGTTTAGCTTTAAACTAATTCAGTGCACTTATTTGCTGTTATTATTGTTAGAATTATATTCAATTTACTTGTTAACTAAATTGGTTTGGTAACATCTGTCACTTGAAGAAATTGCGCTATCTGGTTAACCCTTTGAGGACCGTAAGATTTTGGAACGCCAAAAGAATCAATTTTTTTGTTTTTAAAGTTTGTACACTTCAGTTGCTGTAACTAAGCCATTTCATGAAATAATTGGCAAAAAGCTAGATCCATTTGTTGTTTCTTGATAAGAACTAATATTTTGACTCAAACCAAAAAAAAGAAAAGAGTTTTAAGTTCTTAATCAGATGATACATGCAATTAAAAACATGGGACAAATACGTCCCTTGGTCCTCAAAGGGTTAACTATCATATTCTCTTTTTTTTTTTTTTTTTTTTTTTTAAACCCGAGAGCAGCAGTTATAGCTGATTGCTCATGCTGCTAACGCAAAACACTGAACAAATAGGAAAATGCTAGGCTGCTTCCTCCTAGAAATTCTTCTCCATTGACTTGTAATACATGAAGTGTGTATAGAAATACCTTCCGCTATGCGCACTTACAGCATGTTTTCATAGGTTTTTCCAACTGCAGCAGAAAATGACTGTAGTTGAATCTTGCACCATCTGTCTACATACAATGCCTTCTGTCCATCACCCCACTAGTTCTAGCCAATTTATATGGGTTAAACTCTCAATTTATTAAAGAATAAGGATCTTTTTAGTTATGTGACTGTAATTTTCAAATCTCATTGGAGAATAAAAGTCAGTTTTTTTAAATAAATTTCCTTATCCTGGTGTTTAAGCTTTGTAAACTAAGCCTTGCGAAATTAAGAATGAATTGTTCCACAGTGCCTCCAGCTAGAGAGCTCAGTGAGGGTTTGCTTTAAAGCATTTTTGTTAGTAAAATGGAAATATTTTCATCCTCTATCTTCCCTAGCCTGGCCAGTTGTACTTTTAAACAAATCTTCATAAAACAAAAACACACACTCCCAAGTACTTCTTTCCACCCATGTATGTAAAGAAAATTCCCCTTAAATATACCTTTTGGATCTACACATGGCTTTATGGATCCTCTTTATCAATTCCCTGTGTGGTCTTAAATTCTCCACCTTTCCGTATTTTTACCGAGATCCCAGGCCAATGTTGTGACGCACTCTCAGGGGGTGTGCATTTGACAGCTTGGACATACAGGAAATGAACTGAATGACACTCATTTTCATTCAGTTAGGAAGAATGACAGCTGGTGGTAGTAGAGCAGACTTTCTGTAGTGAAGAGGTAGGTATTGCACCGAAAGCTGCTTTTAACATGTTGTACTACTGCTTTTTACATTTTATTTTGAAGGTGGAGTTTTGCTTCAATTGAATAGATAGCTAAAAAAAATACAACCTAAAATGACAATGTAGAATGGGGTATGTAGCGCTAAAAAATACCAAACAAACAAAGTGACATCATATATCATCACAGAAGTATCAAGCATATATTGTTCATAAAGTGTATCCAGAGGGCAGACGGATAAGATCCTATGGTGTCCCCAATCCAACTTGACAGAACGGAAAATATATATAGTGCGGTTATGCGCTTACCACAGATACATACAATATGAGCATTGTATGTAAATCAGCAACAGGACATCATGGTCTGGTCAGCAGCATGAGCAGCATCTGGTCATGTAAGGACGTCAAGGCCAGAGGGTCCAACGTTGTCCAGGCATCCAGTGGCTCCTTGTTCCAGATCACCACCTTACAAAGCTCATTATAAACGAGCCAGGAGGCAAGAAGGTATCAATGGTGAAGTACGTTTATTCAGAGTAAAAAAAAACAAACAAAAGGAAGGAACTCACATCAGCATAGGAAGGTACATCCAGGTGTCATTCATAAGTTCCCTGGTGGCTAGTGGTTCCACCAACATAAAAAACTTGCATCCAGGTTTAATAAAAGTCCCTGGTGACTAGTGACAGAAAGGGATCATATATAAATATATATCCCATAGACCCCAGGGTTAAGATGACCACCCAGATCCAATAAAATAATTCCCTGGTGGTTAATGGTTCCCTGGTGGTATAGGCGTCAGTAGGGTGGATCCCCTAATATGTTTCGAGAACACCGCTCGTTTTCGAAAACGAGCGGTGTGCTCGAAACATGTTAGGGGATCCACCCTACTGACGCCTATACCACCAGGGAACCATTAACCACCAGGGAATTCTTTTATTGGATCTGGGTGGTCATCTTAACCCTGGGATCTATGGGATATATATTTATATATGATCCCTTTCTGTCACTAGTCACCAGGGACTTTTATTAAACCTGGATGCAAGTTTTTTATGTTGGTGGAACCACTAGCCACCAGGGAACCTATGAATGACACTTGGATGTACCTTCCTATGCTGATGTGAGTTCCTTCCTTTTGTTTGTTTTTTTTTACTCTGAATAAACGTACTTCACCATTGATACCTTCTTGCCTCCTGGCTCGTTTATAATGAGCTTTGTAAGGTGGTGATCTGGAACAAGGAGCCACTGGATGCCTGGACAACGTTGGACCCTCTGGCCTTGACGTCCTTACATGACCAGATGCTGCTCATGCTGCTGACCAGACCATGATGTCCTGTTGCTGATTTACATACAATGCTCATATTGTATGTATCTGTGGTAAGCGCATAACCGCACTATATACATTTTCCGTTCTGTCAAGTTGGATTGGGGACACCATAGGATCTTATCTGTCTGCCCTCTGGATACACTTTATGAACAATATACAGTATGCTTGACACTTCTGTGATGATATATGATGTCACTTTGTTTGTTTGGTATTTTTTAGCGCTACATACCCCATTCTATATTTTATGTTTTAGGTACTGAGGATTACCCTGTATGTTAGCTGCTTGTCCTGTCTGTTTGCGCTCACTTACCTTACCTTACATAAAATGACAATGAATTGTGCTTACAGATCAATTTATTTAAAAGATATTAGGAGCACATCAAAACTGAATAAAAATGAAAATGTTGGTTAAGCACAGATTTACTCAGACCATGGTCTATGCTAAAATTGAGGCAGTTCTACTAGACAAAGTATCGAAATACACTAAACTATAGCAGCCTTGGGTAGACTATTACTTTCCCCCACATTTTGATGCCTCCTTGTTACTACCCTATTAACTCTCCTCTTGGGCCTATCTCAAATTGGCACTCTTTCTTCAATCTTAGGAGACCCCCCCTCCTCTCCCTTAACCCCCCCTCCACTCCCCACTCCTTTTCACCTCCCTCATCCCCCCTTCTACTATCCCTTTTATTATACGCACACTTGGAAGCATACCTTCCCTTAGTTATTTTTTGACTGTGATCTGCTCAAGGCTGAAGTACTATGATTACTGCATGCTTTAAATGGTATTTACCTCCTCTTAAAGTGTTACTAAACCCAGGGCCCTGCACTCACTCTATCTGGTCTCCCACAGTACACAGAACATGGAAATGCAATTATTTTAGTAAATATAAAGTGCTAAATACCTTTTCCCATCAGAAGGTAGAGCAGTTTTGTGACTTCTATCAGTGTTTAGCAGAACACTGGTTAAAGCTTGTAGGATGAGTTTTCTTTCTGCTCTAGGAGGATGCAGAACCCCTGACCTCTGTCTGGACAGTGCAGATTTGCCCTGTGCTGATCACATTCACTCTTCCAAGAAAAAAAAAACCTCTCTAGCAATGCACACCAAACCGAGCATGTGTAAAGTATCTGTACATGATATGTCTTATTAGGACATAAGAGGGGGACACTGGAAGAAGGGGAGGATCAGGGAAGTCAGGATCAAACAGCATTTTTACACAATGCAGAGGATTAACCCCTTAGGTTCCACAGTGGGTATAACAAGCATGCTTTACTGTGTATACAGACTGATTTTACTGTTGTGGGTTTAGTAAAACTTTAATACACTTTGCCTAGGAGGCTTGGCCTCTACGTAGGATAATCAATATATCTGCTACATGGTGTCTCTGTCACGGTTTTGTACAACTTGTTTCTCTTTTTTATACTTTAAAAGGATTACTAGTTTTTAGCTCATCATCACAGTGTGTAATCTAAGTGCCTTTGTATTGACAAAAATATTGAACAAGAAAAATGAGAACGTTGAAAGATTTTGGCTACTTTTCCCTTCTCATTGCAAGTCCCTCCCCATATGTATATCAGGTGAAGGATTAGTGTGGAACATAACACCTACAATTCTGTCTGATCCAATGCAGATCAAGGCATGTAAATTGGGGATTAGCAATCTTTGCATTTTGTTATGGGCCACATCTATTCAAAATGCTGCATCTCATGAAAAGAATCTCTTCCAAGGTAAAATGGTCTTATCCTGGCCCTTTATTTCTCAGTTCTCTTACACATTTGCTTTAGTTTTCATAACTGGAAGTAATTCAATTATTTCCTCTTATCCAGCCACTCTCCAGTAAATTAAACCATGCTTTATTCAAAACTGCATAGTTAAATGGTAAAAATATGATTTAAACGAAGGCGTCTCTCTTCAGGGCACAGGGTAAATAGGTTACATTTGTCTTCTGTCACCTAAAGAAATTCTTGTTCACAGAAGCTGATAGTTATTAAATGTCCTCTGAACACTCAACAGTCTATTGAATTACCTTTGCTTTATTTGTATGCACGGACATTGCTTTAAATGTGATGTTTAATTCAACTTGTTTTTTGTGTGTAGCGTCTTTTATAACCACTTATGAAACATTATATAACAAATGAATGTTGCATTAATTTATTCTTCTGCCGCTACACAATACAAAAGCGGATCAGGTATCAAAACCAATATTATTCTGATTATACAGTATATAAGGAATACTGTATGCTCCAGTAAGTATTCCCATTAACTGCAGTTGAAGGTTTCACCTGAAATCACATAATAATTATGTAAGATTTCTTTTGTCTATATGTGGTAGTGGTTCAGTAAGAAAGCTAGAAAGTATCCGTAATGAGAAATCCAATTTCTAATAACTTTGTCATTGTAAATAATTTCTGAAGCAGTTTCAGTGAAAATAGTTTTATTCATTTTTACATTTTTGTAAATGTTATTACTTATGCTTTACTAGCATGGTAAGTTGTTGGTTCATAGCATCTGCACTCTGGAGCCCAGCAGACGTCCGCCAAAACAGAGATCCACCAAATACAATTAACCCTTTCCCTCCCTGCCGGGCAGCAGCTGGCTAGTACTTTCCATGCGGACACATGGAGGGAGCAGATAGTTGAATCTTCACTCTGCTGATACTCCCTTACTGCACAATCAGCAGACAGGGTGGTGCCAGCTCTGTATTTCTTAAATGTAGCAGACAAAATTGGTGTGTTGTATGGTAGGGTGTGAACCTTA
This sequence comes from Staurois parvus, assembly GCF_062004578.1. Lineage (NCBI taxonomy): Eukaryota > Metazoa > Chordata > Amphibia > Anura > Ranidae > Staurois > Staurois parvus. The sequence continues at coordinate 7,441,210 of NW_028317797.1, read as the reverse complement.
GGACTGAAATAAATGCAGAGGCTTTGGCAGGTAAAACAGCTAATGTATACAGATATATATATATTACTATTATACAGGATTTATATAGTGCAGTTTCGCAGCGCTTTACAATATAAGGGAGACAGTACAATTACAATACATTTCAGTACAGAAGGAATATGAGGGCCCTGCTCATGGAGCTTACAATCTAAAGGAAGGGGGAGGTGATACAAAAGGTGATAGCTGCGGTGAGTTGATTCAAGTACAGTTCTTAGGTGGAGGTGGGGTAGGCTTCCCTGAATAATGTATATATATATATATATATATATATATATATAGTCTTCATATTATAAAATACTCCATTTTTTCATAAATCAGGTAGGCAATTTTTATTTAAATGTGTAATAAATACGAGAGTTCCTTGCACTTTAGAGGATGCAGTAGACTGTACTATGTTAAATGTCAATACATGACTCAAAGTTGACTAGAGGAGAATGCCTTAGTGAGTGGCACCCACATATTTGTTCTGCTCACTTAGAAGAACTCTGCTCCATATGAAAATTCTATAAAAAGAGAACAAATTCTGTTCTCCATTATGTTTGTGTTGGATTATTTTAGAAAAATAGCTTTTCATTCCAGGATGATAGTGGTACATCAGGAAAATAGTTGCTCTTTTCTGGCCAAACCTGGGGAGCCTTATTTAGAAAGAAGCTACTAATAAAACTTTAAAACTTTCAAAGGCATGTTTTACAGAAAGTACCTGCAGAACTGTGCTCAGATTTGAATAAAAAAAGCTTGATATATTGGTTTCCTTGTTTCCTTTGAATTACCATGTAACACAATTTTTAATATATACTGTATATGCATATATTACTTTGTGCTCCAATTTTATTGATTTTGATGCTGCAATTATTTAATGTAACCAGCCTTTTTATGGAGATTTAAAATAGAAGATGGAATTATACCATAATGGTAATTTTGGGCCTGATAATTCATCTCCTAGATTGTAAGCTCGAAAGAGCAGGGCCCTCGATCCCCTCATGTTTTGCATTGTATTGGTATTGTTCTGTCACATGTTCTGTCCCCCTTTGTAATGTACAGCGCTGAGCAAACCATTGGCGCTTTATAAATACTGTATAATAATAATAATAATTGTACTTCACATTTTAGTAAATACGTCCTTTTGTTTATTTACTTTTTTATAGTACCATTGTGCAAATTTACTTTATGAGTTTGTATAGGTTTTGTTTCATACTAATATATATAAGGGGTCTTCAAAAAGTTTCTGCACTTTTATACACACATATATGTTTAAAAAAGTGTGAAAACTTTTTGAAGACCCCTCGTATTTAGCCAACAAGTTAGTGTAATATTGGGCATTTCATTTTTGTCTGTGATTAGTCAAGTGTAGGAGGGTTGTTTTGCAATGTGTTGCTGTATACTGTAAATATAGGTGAGAAAAATAGGAAACCAAATATCTTTCTTGTTTGCACAGAAATGGAAGAAAAAAATGTACATTCACCTCCTTCAAAGAAAAGTAAAGCCAAGAAAGATGAGTCTACTAACAGTAAGTAATTTTCGTAATAAAAATAATGCACTTTCAGTTAGTTACACGGTAATGTCACTCTTTCCAAACCTTCACAGCCATATATGTGTCCTTCAAGTGGTTGTAAAAGGTGAAGGTTTTTTACCTTCATACTATCAATGCATTAAGGTAAAAAAAACTTCACTATGATGTGTTTAATATTTTAAAGAAAAGAAAATCAAACCTTTTTAACCAGTTTAACCACCTCAGTTTTTGAACCTGTACACCCCTTATGAACCAGAGCAATTTTTATATTTGCAATATGAGCCTGTTTATATGGCAATCACTTTGTCATTTCTTAAGATAAATACATACATTGTTTTTTTAGAGGAAAATAGGCTCTGGGCAAAACCATCTAGCAGACAATTTTTTATTTTCTATGAAACGCATAGAATAAAAGTTGTAAAAATGCTGTGTATGCTGTTTCACTAGGTATTGTGCTGGATTCTATTCCCTGCTTGCAAGAAAAGAGAATCCAGCACATTGCCGCTGACTGGACACAGCTCTATCTTGTTTACATAGGCAAAGATGTGTTTTGTCCGTCTTCTAGACGATCAACGGGTGCTGGCGCTTATCCATTAGCCGGCACACTCTGATTGGCTTCTGCTGTGACCAATCACAGCAGAAGCGACACTCACCCTCAACCAGAAAATGCAGAATCTCCTTTATATACATGATTCTGCACAGTGTAGCCACCCTGTAACAGTATATCTACTATAGGGCAGTCAGCAAATGGTTAATGTGTGGTTAATATCAGAGTTCCCTCCATTTTAATGCCTTAGTGAGTGGTACCTACACTTGTTCTGCTTACTTAGTAGAACCCTGCTTCTGTACAAGTGAACACATCCTGTTCTTCAATATGTTGGTCTTAGATTATCTTAGTAGTTGCTCGTTACTTGAAAACAGTGATACACATATATTTCAAGCCAGGAAAATGGTTGCTTTTCTGGATAAATCTGAAGTGTCTTCTTTGGCAAGAAGCTGATAATGATTTAAACCTTCAAAAGGTATATTTTAGAGATGGTACTTGCAGATATGGGAGAAAATACTTAATGTAAAGGATTCCTTGAAGTATTGGTTTCTAAGTTGCCTTTGAATGATAATGTGACAAATAAAAAAATCTATCTACTGTGTATATATATACATATATTTTTTTATTAAGGTTACGCCAATACCGGTTTTCATTGGCGACAATGAGTACCGATATTTGTGATTAAGTAGTCACCGATACCGATTACCGATACCTTTGTGGTACGATTTGGTGCCCATATTAAATGAATTACTGCAAATAGAGCCACATCCATAGGGAAACTGCATGTGATTTAGACAGGAATTGTACAAATTCTTACTATTGGTGCAACCCTCCTAAATACATAAATATATATATATATAACTTTTTGTTAGTCTTAATACATTTTTTTTATGCAAGATAATAAAACTTACCTAAGTAGAAGATGTGGTTATACCATTCCTTGTACCCGATTCAATAAAATGTGCAGGTGCATGCAGTTTCAGACCTCAGATCACCTGCCATTCTGGCATCTTCAAACTTGAGATTATTCCTAATGCATGCACCTTTAGATCTCTAAATATCCCCAATTCATTTACGTTTAAAACTCAGATCAGCCCCAGTTTTTGCACCTTCAGAACTCAGATCAGTGTGAAATCTTGCACCTTTGATCTCAAATCAGCCTCATGGTATGCACCCTTATACCTCACATAATATAAGCCCCCCAATGCATGCACCTTCAAACCCCAGATCAGCCCCAAGAGGAGGATGAGTGCAGTCATGCGGGTGGGAGTAATTAGCTCCCCTAATTGCGTTGCCCTTGACTCAATTTGTACCAAGATTTTAGGGGCCCCCATGAACCCCCCTTTTTTCCTTTCTCTTCACCCCCCCCCCCACTTAACCTTTAACTGTTTAGATTCAATTGCAGTCTTAATATGGCAGCTGTTGCCTCCATTTTCTCTACAACCACTGTAGGTAACTTAATTGCCACTGCTCATCATCTGCCACCCACCGAGTCTATGTTGCTGTGTTGGTTATGATTGCTTTCCTGGACATATGCTCCTCTGGATTGTACACCTCTTGGTTATTATCATCCTTGCTACCCTATTGTCTTACACCTTTTATGTTCAAACAGCTTGGTATCCACTCTGCTTGCCTTCTGTGTACTTACAGTTTGACTCTGTGTTACCTGTTTGTTTTAACTCAAAAACAAGAGAAAAAAAGACCAGCTGGAATATTCTTCCAGCACATTTATTCTGCCATAATATATAAAGGACATTTGGGCAGCAGGATGAGATGTGAGGCATTGCTGATGGCAACCAGACATTTCCTCTCATCCTCTGATCTGCACTAGGTTAATGACAGCTATGACATACAGTACCTATTTGCTATGGGCAACTCAACAGAGAATAATTATGATAATATAGTACTAGGATGTAAATATCATTCTAGCTTAGACTGAATAAATGCAGGAAACTACCAAAACATGCCTGTCTCTGTGGCTGCAACACTTTCGCGAGCACCCAGCTGCTTCCTGATTTCCACAGTGATGCCCAGTAGCATGCTTGGATGATGTTCCAGAAACCTAGTGCGTAGCCAAAGACACCTCTATAGAAAGCTACTTTGCCCCTGACAGAAGGACGTGTGCTTAGTGCAGGAGGTGGTGGCAGCCGGTGCCACTAAAGAAGGCATTGTGTACCCAGGATTGCTGGCCCCTGTTCTCTGGCATCCATATATAGGACTAATACTAGGTAATGAACTGGCATAGGTTAAATAAATTAATCGAGTTGTGCATTTGTTTCACATTTTTAGATATTGTATTCTTTTTCTCTGCTGAAAACCATCTGTAGATTGAAGTTATTACTTATCATTGATCTTTGCATGCAGGTATTACAGTAAATAACAAATGATACTGACATAACCTCTAACAAATTTTTCTTATGCCTCCAACTGGCATACATTGACATTTGGTGGTAAGGGTACACTTAGTTCTAAATTTTACAGTAAGAGCATATTTGTTTCTATTTTGTGAAAACCACCTAGAAACAAATGTGAATTTAAGCACTATAATAACTTATGTTTTAAATGATAAAATAATATCAGATCTATACAAAGTTATACCTGATCAGCTGAACATGCTTGATAGTTACAGTCAACTCTGTGTGACATTAAGGAAAATATATTTAAGTTGTTTCAGCCAGCACAGTGAGCCAAAAACCTTTTACTGAAACCGATGGAATATATTAGTTATAAATGATTGCATGGCTAAACAGAAAGCCAAAGATAAATTAGTTACCACCTCTTTGCTCAACATTTTCTAGTTTCTGTTTTGCATAATTATAATTGCCTTACTTTCTGTATTGTTAAAATACATATTTAATTCTTTTAAATTGTTTAAGGAACTCACACATTGGTGACCTTTGAAAAGTTTATCATACCATTACACAACTTTTGCCTTATTACTTAAATCATAATTTTTTTTACATAAAGGGAATTAATATTACATAGCATTCAACATTAAAAATATAATAATTTATAATAAATGCTTAAAAACGTTATGATTGGTTGACTGAAATCATTTCTTTTACATCTGACATATGACATGGGACCACTGCTGCAATAACTGCTAAATGGCTAGTTCAGAACATGTATTTATGGCTGATTGCTCGTTTCTCAGTTGTATGAAAGATAAAATGTTGGAACCAGAAGACCTGACAGCATAATCATACTCATGGGTTGATTGTTGAATAGAATTTCAGATCTCAAGCTGTTTCTTTCAATGTCCATCTGTAAAGAAAGAGAAACCATAGGCCTTGCCACGTTTTTGTTGGAGATTCATAGCCTTACTATAGTCACTTGCTGCTCAAGGTTACCTACTAAGAGTGCAAGCCTCCAGTGATGTCAGTAACTTCTTATGTACATGTGTACAGTGTCCATTTTATGACATCACTCTACATCAAGCAAAAGCCATATTGTCTCCTCAGTGCCTATTTTAGTAGGAGACAGCCTGCAGACACAGGGCATGTTTTGTATATATATATTATTGAATAACTTACACTGGGTGCTAAATCATGTAAGCAGAGCCATGCATGGCAGCACCAACAGTTACCCCTGACTAGTTAGACACATCCAACTGGTTTAGATTACATACAAACTGGTTTTCTGACTATTGTGAAGATGCTTAGACTGTCACAGTACATTTAGCACTTAAACCCAGAAGTATGTACTGTACCTGCATTCTTCAAAAATATTAAATTGTATGTCAAAAATGTTTTTTATTCACCTGTATATGTAGTCATTGTCAATGAGAAAAAATGTGGAACATCCAAAATGTTAGAGTTGTCTATTGAACAAATAAATTCTTCCAATGGGAACAACAGAGAATCTCTGGAACAGGAAAGAAAGGGAAATTTTCACAAAGGTAAAATGGCAAAAATAAACTGGCAGAGTTTTTAACCCTTCCTTACTCTATTCAAAACTAAGAAAAAGTTTTGACTGTACACACACTGTATTATATAAACTTATTCCAACCCCTCCTGGGCTTCTTAATTTTGTAGGGTGATAGTGGTGGTGAAGGGGGAGAGGAGATGTACTTTCTTTTTATTTGTTTACAGTTGTAAAAGAAATATTACCATACATGTGAAAATAGGCCCAAGTCCTTCAACATCCCATCCCAGTAAAGTCTTGGTAAAAAAGAATGGAAATCCACCTCTAAAGCCTCCCAGTGTGTGTGGTGTTTAGAGAGAGAACGCTTGCAAGATCATGATGTTTTGGTACAAAACGCCTGAGTTGTTGCATGCCCACGATCTCAAGCTCTCTGATTTCTGCTAGAGCTGTCGCCAGGAAAAATTAAATATTTATTAAATACACAGCTATTAATTTGGAACCATTTCTACCATTATGAGCGTACACACGGACTCTGCAGTAGAGTTGGATGTGGGTGTACTCACTGGCTCTCCAGCAGTCTGAGGTGTGGGAGTACACTCAGTACAAGAAGTGAACATGCATATTTGTGGAAGCAGGAGAATGACAGGTCTAAGACACACAGCGCAAAGCACGTTGGTCAACATGGAAAGTAATACCTCATAGCTGATAGAGACAACTTCCACTCTTAGTGGATGCTGACTATCAAACACTTGGTAACACTTGCTGCTAGCCACCTCACCTTCAAGACTGGGAACTGGTGCAGAGTCTTCAGAGACCTCAAAAGATTAAATGACCCAAATTGACCAGGCAAGATATGCAATATGGAATACTGCAGTTGCAGGGGCAGTTGCAGGTTTGTACTCTGTAAAACCATAACAAAATATTTGACCAAAAAATAATTTGCCTAACTATACATGGAATATGGAAGTAAACAATGTTTTGTTTCTCCTTCTCAAGGATACATATGTCACTTAAAGTAGGTTCAAGGCTAGAGTTACCCCTGTATGTACCTTTAAATTTTTTAGATTACATAATATCATAGTGCAGTTAAATGAAAGAACTGTCCATAATATGTACACTTTAGGTCCTGATGTTCATACATTATTATAAGTGGTTCTTAAGTGTGGAATAGATTATTTCAGAAAGGTTCAAAGGCTCCATAGAGAATATAGCTTGTAATTTGCAAACTAGTACAACCATCTCTTTCAGTACTCTGTAATTTATCACAAATGTCCACTTCACACTAACTCTTGACTTCATGTATAATTATGCATATTAAATATATTTAATTCAGGATACTATTCTGTAATTGGTCAGATCCTATATTTCACCCACTAAAGGAGTCAACCAGTAACAAAAGCTGAATGCAAGACACCGGTTTTTGTAGGTACTACAAACTTACACTTGGCATTTAGCATAGATCAATCCTGTGTTTTTTTTTTTACTAAGTACACCTGAGACATTAATGTGCAAGACTAGCACAGGTTTTGACCAGTTTTGGGCTGGAGTGTAATTCTATTCAAACTTAGAGAGATTTTTTTTTACAATTTTGTTATAAATGGTTTTACAAAAGAAACTTTTGTAAATATTACATGATTTACATGGAAAACAAATTGCACAACATTCCAAAATATCCAAAAATATACAAAAGAAAGAAAGAAAGATGGGACTTTCAAGGTGCCATACACTTCAAAGGAAAGAGACCAAACCCAGGTAATGTAAAATTACTGCATTTATTGAGTCATAGTTAAAATTCACCAGACGTCGAGATGTATAAGAGAAACTGTACTTATGTCCACAGATGTACTATATATACTGTATTATTAACAGGATATCCTGCATAAACTCATAACATCCAATAGATGTAACCGATACATTCCATACAGTAGAGGCATTATACCTTATCCAGGATTCAAAGGTGTCTTCCAGAACATCACAAAGGAACTGAAGGATGTGAAGTTATGGGTCTCTCAAAGTGTTTTTTTTAAGGTGGACCTTCATCAGGAGAGCAGGGAACTGTTACACACAGATATGACATGGCACTGAGCATTGTGGAAAAGCTATCCTCCCCCAAAATGGTGGAAAAAGAGGTGAATCTGCAGTTGGATGGAGGAATATGTTGGGGGATCTTTTTTTCAGGTCTGGTTGTCTTGTCCATAGCGGCCATTTAGAACCTTATAAATCTCTCATATAGACTGATCATTTGGTGAGTGGAGTCCTGGGTTCAATTTGCATTCTAAGATCCTCTACTTGTTTGAGCCTCCTCCTTTTTGGTCCCTGTGCCTGTAGTACTCTCTTTTTATACCAGGGGGGGTGGCTTTTCTACGGTGCTCAGCGCCATTTCATATCCATGTGTAACCATTCCCTTCTCTGCCTTGCAAAATGTTAAGACATCCATAATTTCACATCCTTCAATTTCTTTGTGATGTTCCTGAAGACACCTTTGAAATTCTGGATACAGTGGAGACTATTGTTTTGAATGTATTGTTTATACCTATTGGATGTTATGAGGTTATGTAGGGTACCTTGTTATTAATATATGCATCTGTGGACATATGTACAGTTTATTTTATCCATCACACCCTCTGGTGCATTTTAATTGTGACTCAATAAATGTAGTAATTTTACATTACCTGAGTTTGGTTTCTTTCCATTGAAGTGTATGGCACCTTGAAAATTTCACCTTTCTTTTGTATGTTTTTGGATATTTTGGGATGTGGTGCAATATTTTTCCATTCATGTTGCAGTTTTTAAAAAGCATTGCAACCAGGAATGGGAGTGATGAGACCCCTGGATAGCAAATAAAACTCAGTAGGGTTGTAACCCTTCCCCACTGTATCCAAAACTAAAGCAAATCCCCAAAAAAGAGAATTTGTCTTAAGTTGGATGCACAATATAAGTAAAGCATAACTACAGTATATTCTCCCCCCAACATACCTTTCATTAAATTATATCATCCATTGGTGTTCCTAATAACCAACGGGACAAACAGAGGGCAAAACTCCTTTTCTTTTCTGCTACATTACCATAGAAGCATATGGGGTATTGTTTGTGGAGGAAGGTTAGTGTAAAATTAGTATAAAAATGTATTTTTCTGAATGGTCACTATATCTGCCCCTAAAAAATTATAATAGCTAACAACCTTAATTTATTTTGTTGGGGAGTCAAAACCTTGAGCATTATGAGAAATAAAATACAAAATGTGAGTGTTTTTCAAGTCAGTAGCTGACATGTTAGAAGTCAGATGTATAAAGTTTCCTTGGGAACTGACAATCCACAGGATCTAAGACCAAAACAGACATTTGTCTAATTGTCTGGTAACTGATGTGTTGGCTGAGGAATCTTGGCTTTCAGAGTCAGTTTAGGCCTGTGAAGGGAAAGGAACTGAGGTAGTGCATGGTTGCTGGAGGACAAGCTGCTCATCCTTAGAGTCTCTCTAGGAGGTTTGCTATCCACCTGTTAGCTTTTGTCTGTTGACCCCAGGAACCATGATGTGCTCGCTGATTGGCTTGGATGCTGCTTTGAAAAGGCTATGAAGTGCCGGAGGGGTGCAGAGTTGATTATAATGTATTCATCATTCTCAGCTCCCTATTCTTCATTCTTTTAACTATTATATCTACTAACTGATCCAGCTGTTGTACTGTGAGCTGTAGATGTAACCATTTATAGCAGGGGTTCCCTAAGACCTAGAACATATTTCAAGGGTTCTTCAGTGGAGAAGAGGTTGAGAAAGGCTGCTTTAAAGACTTGCTTTCTGATAGATCGATAAGAGACATTATGAAACAGTCCCCTATTAAGCTGATTTATTTTCAGTAACCTAACAAAATGCCAAGTAAATTTATCAACTAAAGACTTGTCTTTCCATTTGCCAGTTCGCGTGTCTGGAAACCATTACCAGATTACTTTACAAAAAGCACAGTTGTCTTCCTCCAAAGAGAGGTTGTTCCTGACTAACTTAAAACATTGTTTGGAGTTATTGTTAAAAATAATTACCTAGAGGAGAAGTTTCAGAAATTATCCAGTGTAGTCTAAAAATATTGAAAGGTGAAAATAATTCTATAAATGGGCACTTAAGTATTTTCTTTGGCATATCTGCTGTTTTGCATTAGAAGGAAATGCTATTTTAGAACTGGGAGTCAGACTTCCATCAGTCAAGATGTTTTCTGCCTCACTGATCACTGTGAACATAAGTGACAGTTTATTTATTATATTTTACATGTATTGCACACGAGGTGTCTGCAGCTATTTGACAGTGTCTGCCATGGCGGCTGTCATTTTGCTTATTATGCCTCTTTGTAATTTAAGGCATGCTGGTTCCTTTGTGCTTTTAGAATGATGAAATATCAGCGATAAGCGCATTAAAGCAGCTGCTGCATATTGAATTAATTGTCTGCCGCTCTGTCCATTGTAGTGTTGGAGAGCGTGTTGTTCTTTTGGATTCGCATTGATTTTGGATTTGCTGGATTCTTGGTAATACAGTTGAAAGTATTCATTCACTTTGTGAGATGTGCTGTTGCGTACAAAGCCAATGAGTCTTTTCAGGTGGAAGTAATTCACATAACTTACTATTACACACAGAGATGGATATATTTAGGAGAGACCTTCACAAGTGTATATCATTTCCTTATAGTCACTGTGGACAGCCATATTTATTGCATGTATTGGTTAGTTGTGTGTGATATTTGTTTTATTTATAGTTTTTTTAAAGGGGCAAGAACAGACTATTGCTAATGGGAAAAAAAAAATAAACTGTCAACAACAGGTACTTTTCATGTATGTATGTGGATAGTGTTTCCTGCAAGCAAAACTAACAAAAAATAAAAGAATCTGTAGTAAACTAAATTAAAGCATGAATCCGGCCACAGTAAAAAAACAAAATTACCCCCTTCCTCCTCCACTAGTGAGGAAATGCACTTGTTTTTTGTAGGGGAATGTGCTAACACCCAGGGACATTCACCATACTCCATGGTCCTCTGACTGTTCGTGCTGGTCAACGATCTGTCTTGTTGCCACTCCTCTTACCAACCTCAGCATGCCTGCACTGTAATCAGTGCAAGAACAGCAGCCACATCATCAAAACAAGATGTGGCTAATGGTAGAAATTCCCACCTACATTTTAGTGCTGGAGAGAGCAGAGCCACACCACCAGCTGTTACAGGACCATGCAGTAACGTGAGTACACTTATGCTAGCACAATCCATTGCAAAAAATAACAGTAGATTCTTTGGAGGGATAGGCACCAAAGCCAATTTTGTTCTTTTTTAAATATGAATAGAGTTGGTTTTAAACTATCAATATAAAATGTACAAAAGACATACCAATCAAGGATCCTAAAGAATAGAAATCCCTCTTCCCAGTTTTGTAATTGCTATACTCTGTGCTTCAAAAAGGAAGAATAAAAAAGGAGATGGTAGGAAGGAGATAAGGAGAGATTTCTGCCTACAAACAAAGAGCAAAAGTATTAAAAAAAGGAAACAATTAATAATAATAATATTATTATACAGGATTTCTATAGTTCCAACAGTATTGCAGTGCTATAAAAACAGTATAGCCACAACACAGTTCAATGCAGGAGGGTTAGAAGGACCCTTCTCATGAGAGCTAACAACTTAAATGAATCTCAAAATTCTCCTGATTTGTTTTCTGTATTTTAAAGTGTAACATGCCATTCTATTTAAAAGTGTATATATAAAGCCCAAACTCTTGTTTTAAAGTTTGGATAGAATGAGTAGGCATTAGAAACTATGGCAGGTTTTTCTTGCTGCCTGTGTATCTGCCAGAAAGATCCATTATCGCTGGGAAGTTTGGGGAATCCAATTTTTTTTAGCTGTCACTGGATTAGGAGGTGAGAAGAAATCCTTCATTGTTAAGGATTTTTATGCAGCTGTTTTGTTATAGTAGATAGACAGGAATAAACAGCAAAGAGACAGGAAGTGAGCCAAATATCTATGTAGGCATTTAAAACTGTTGAAAAACGTTTTGAGTGTATTTCCTTTTAAAGGCTAAGTTCCCCTTTGGAACATATTACATGTTCCACCTGTTTTTAGGGTGGAACATGTAAACATGTTCTAGCATCTGCAGCCTCTCCCCCGATCCTCCCTCCTTGTGACAATGGGCGAGGATCTTCTCCCTCTTTCACTGTTTAAAAGAGCGCAGCCGTGCGGGGCTCCATTCACATGTTTACAATTTCCTGTGAATGAATGCCTACAGGTACCATCAGCCATTGCAGCTGACAGCTTACAGTTATCAATGAACTATGAGGGGGCTGGGGAGCGCTTTGGTAGTTCATTGATCTTCCTACTCGCTAACTGCTTGCCTGTGCAAGGTATGAGCAGACAGCTATCTTAAGAGTCTGCAGGAGCCTGAGACTGCACCCGTGATCAACTGATCACAGGTACAATGCTGTGCAGGTTCCTTAGAGAAAAATAATACATTTGTTTTACATGCGCAAAAATGTGCACTTTTTTTTTTCAAAAGGTGAACTTATCGTTTAAGTCTTTTGCATGGTTGACAACTTGCCTGCATTTCATGGAGGTATTTATTGGGAATCTTTTTGAAAGTGCCATGGATATACAGGCTCAGAGCATGTGTACAGTTTTTCAGTTTTTTTTTTTTTTACAACAGCAGCATAACACTGACATAACAATAACCACTTTCTCCTCCATAAAGATGATTGAAATAATTTAGATGGCTTTTCAGGTAAGTAATAAGGAGACCCTTGTACATGACGTTTTCTAGTAAAGGTAGTTTTAGTGGTAAGAAGGAGTGCTGGCACTAGATGTTCCTACATATACAGTACATGCAGAAACCTCCGAAACCTTTCTGTTACAGCCAATTGTAGGAATGTACTAAGAGGCAAAGATTCAACACTTTCTGTTAGAGTTTTGTGTATATGAATATGTGTACCTCCATTTGCCTGCACGTAATGCTTGCAGCAGTTTACATAGAAGAGTGCTGGCAGATAAAGACCAAGTAGTCCAGCGAGTTTTTTTTTGTTTTGTTTAGCCTATCTTAGTACAGACCTGTGCTTCTGCTAAGCATGTCTAAATTCAATTTCTGGTAACAAACTCATTACCTCTGCTAAGAGTCCAAGCAATGACTTCTCTTTTAGTAAAATAATACTTTCTAAGATTAGTTTTGACTATTACTCCTGTTAGTTTGAAGTCATGGCCTAGTGATCTTATCTTCACATTGAAAATGTTGGCCTCCTGAGCCTTATTCACATCTGGCATGTATTTTATGATTTCAGTCATGTCCTCTATTCTCTTCTTTCCCTAAGACTATACTAATTAAAATGGAGCTCCACCCAAAAGGGGAAGCTCCGCTTGTTTGCACCCTCCCTCCTCCACTGCCACATTTGGCACCTTTTTCGGCGATGGGGGGCTGGAAGTGGGCACCTGATTTCCACTTCAGCCCCCCTCCTTCCCCCTGCAGTCTCCTGGGACACATCACAAGTCCCAGAAGACTACGGGACCAATCACATCACTTGCAATTCAATTCACTTCCTGTTTTCCTTACTTGCAATGCCGGTGCTGGGAACCCAGAAGCTAGTGAAGAACAAGCCCTGGTAACAACGGCAGGGGTGTATTTACCACAAGGCAAACAAGGCATTTGCCTAGGGTGGCTTTTTCAGGGGGGAAGCGGCATCTTTCAGGGGGGCTGTGGCACTTTTCAGGGGGTCAGCGCCACCCCCCAAAGGAAGGGATGGAAGAAGGGACACACACAGCATGGGGACCATGTGGGATCTGAGAGAGGCTGCGGGCTGCTTGATGGTGTATGCAGAGCCTGACTCTTTTTCCTGGGGATGTCTGAAGCTGTGAAGGTGAGTGTCTTCTTTTTCGCAGGAGGGCGGGAAGGGCATTGCCAGTGTATGGGGGGCGGTGGTAGTGAAAGGGTCACTCAGGTGGGGATGGGGGGCTGGGGTGTTGGGCAATGTCAGGCTCTCTTCGTGGGGGTGGGGAGTGCTGCTTGGTGTCAGGGTCTCTCTCCATGGGGGTAGCCAATTTTTGTGTTGCCTAGGGCAGCACGAAACCTAAATACACCACTGAACAACGGGGCTGGACCCCTAGACAGGTAAGGGTGCTTATATTAAAAGTTAGCAGCTACAGTATTTGTAGCTGCTGACTTTTATTTTTTTGGCGGAGCCTGGAGCTCCTCTTTAAGTTCCTGAAAACGCTCCTGATATGTTTCATTACTTAGACCTTTAACTATTTTTGCTGCCATCTCTGGACTCGTTCTGTCATATGAGTATCTTTTTGTAAGTGAGATCTAGACTCATTACTCTAAATGATGATTAATCACAGAACTATATAGCGGGGATCAAGGCCTCCTTCCTCCTGCAGGTGCACCTTCTAGTATAGTACATCAGAATGCTATTCCCTTTACCCACTGCCAGGCCACACTGTTTGTGCAATTTGGAAACTCTGTAGTTCTGGCCAATAGTGTAACCTCAACATTGTGCTCAGAAGGTTTTTTTTTTCTCTCGAAGTGCATTATTTTTCATTTAGAAATGTTGAACTGCTTTGGCAAATCTTCGAGCAATTGGAGATCATGTTCCATTTTATAAACACCTCCAGGAATGTCAGCTACTCCACACCTTTGTTGCATCAGCAAAGAGACATACCTTGCCCACCTAACCTTTAGTTATATCACTTACAAACATTCAATAGAACAGGAACTAGTACAGAGCCTTGTGTTATACCAATAGTGACTGGGGTCTGTTTCCAAATAAACCCTTTTAGAACCACACTCTGATATAAATCCTAATTAAATTAGGATATCTATTATTTTAACCACCCAAGGATTAATTCTATCTGGCAAACTTTTTTTATGAGATCATAATGCGGAACTGTTTGAAATGCTTTGCACCACCCTGTTCCAAAAGATGTATTAGTATTTATTTATTTCAGGTACTTATATAGCGCCATCAATTTCCGCAGCACTTTACATATATATTGTACATTCACATCAGTCCCTAAACCTCAAGGGGTGTACAATCCAAGGTCCCTAACTCACATTAATACATACACATACTAGGGCCAAGTTTAGACAGGATCCAATTAACCTACCAGTGTGTCTTTGGAGTGTGGGAGGAAATTGGAGTACCCAGAGGAAACCCACGCAGGCACAGGGGGAACATGCAAACTCCAGGCAGGAGGTGCCATGGCTGGGATTCGAACCAACGATCCTAGTACTGCCAGGTGGAAGTGCTAACCATTTAGCCACTGTGCTGCACTATATCGCGAAACATTTGCGATATAGTAAAAAAAAGTAGTCTGACCTGATGTTAACTTAGTGTGACTGGATCTGCCCTGATTTTTGTCCAGAAAATGTTTTATATGATTATTGAACTTTTATTTCAGGAGTCATTCCATTAATTATGCTAGCAACTACAGGTATTAAACTCCCTGAGTTGTTGCCAGCTTTTTCCTTACTACCCTTCTTGTCAAAAAGTACACAATTAGCTGTCCTCCAGTCATAAGAAACTTCTCCTGCTTAAAGAAATTGATTAAAAAATGTGTTAATGGTCCAACAATTATACTTTGAGGTACTTGATCTTTGGGATGAATACTATCAGGACCCATTGCTATATTAAGCTTTAAGCAAGCCAGTTCATCTGTTCACTCTGAACATGATTCTTTACTGCTAGAACCAACACGATCCTTTACCTTGGTTTTAATAATAGTTTCATTTACTTCTGTGAAAACTGAACAGAAGTAATTGTTTAAATAATTTGCTACATCCAAGTCTTCCAAAACAAAAATGTTGTACCCAGTTTTAATTTTTGTGATACCATAGTACACATATGTCAAACACAGCAGGCCGTTTCATTATCATTTTTGTGATACCACAGTACACATGTGTCAAACACATGGCCCCCTAGGCCATTTTATGTGGGCCTCACACCTCTCCTGCAGCTGTGGCACCTTGTCTGCCCTCCTTTGTCTCAGCAGTTGGCAGCAGAGAGGACAGATCTCCTCCTACAGATCCTTCACCTCTCTATGTAGCTGCAGCATTCCCTCATCTCTGCCTCCCCTGGTCTCAGCATTGTACAGACTCCAGAAACTGTCTCCAACCCTCCTCTGGTCCTCCTGCAGACCCTGCACTTTGTTTCCCAGCTCCACCCCAGTTTCTTCCCAGCAATATCACAAGATAAGAGGGGTGCACTGTGATGTAAGGGAGGGTAGAGGACTCTTGTTTTCTGATGATGGGGGCTCTTGACATAATGTAAGGGGGAGGACATATTATAATTATTTTGAGTTTTAAGTTCTGTGCAAGTTGAAAATAAGGGTCACACTACTACTGGTATCATCCAGAAGAAATCTTATTGGAGACTGCTCAGACAGAACACCATGGCAGAACCATGCTGTGTCTGAGCAGTCTCCTAAAATGTTTCTTGTGGATGATACCAGCGATGTGTGACCCTCCTTTTCAGACTTGTATCATCTGCTACAAGAGTGTGAGTGGGCTCTGTGCCTGTTTGCACTTGCCCTTCACAGCACAAGTTATTACCAAAACCAGTAATAATAGTATGCAGAGGCAAATATGTAATATGATAGAGTAGATACCTGTACATTTATATACTCTTACAGATATAAAGGCCCCTGATGAAATTGAGCTTCCATGCTGTTGTATATTTTCCTCATGTCACTGAACCTTTTTCCCCTAGTGACATGGTCTCTTGAAGCTGTTACAATTGTAGAATTTGTGGAAGAATTTTCAGTATCGCAAAACACGTTCACATTAATTTTTTTTTTTTTTAAATTACATTTACTTGATTGAAAGCAAGAAAACATATGTATTGGCTAGTATATGTTTTTTGCTGAATATTGCAGAAACGTATCAGGTGAACAGCAGGTGGTGTTTTCACCTATTCAGATTCCCATCTGCAATCTGGGATTCCTGTTGTTACAGAAATGTACGTGACAGGTTTTGGGATAATTAATTTTAATGCTAAAATATAGAAAATTCAAATTTTAAAGAGCCACTGTGAAAAAAAATTGGGGAAGGGAAAAAAACAATAAACAAAAGTGAAATTGTTAGCCCTAGTATACAATCATGTTCACATTTCTGTTCTCTTTGTACATGAAACAAGGAATCTGGTCACAAGCTGTATCAAAGTTCACTATTGTTGGCACTTTTTTTACTGCTATATTTACAAATGATATAGCCCATCTATCAAACAAAAAAAGAAAATATTATTTTTGTTTACTTTAAAGTGGTTCTAAAGGCTTAAGGTATTTTACCTGCATGCATTCTATGCATGAAGGTAAAAAAACCTTCTGTATGCAGCATCCCCCCCTTATACTTGCCTTAACTCCCTCTCGATCCAGCGATGTGCACTGGAGTCTCGATTATCCTAGGACTCCCTCTTCTCATTGGCTGAGCCATTGGGTCCTACTGCTGTCAAACACAGCCAGTGAGCCAATGAGAAGAGAGAGGGGTGGGGCTAAGTCACAGCTCCATGTGCGGATGGACACACGAAGCATCGGGTGCCCCCATAGCAAGCTGCTTGCTGTGGGGGCACCTGACAGGAGGGAGGGGCCAGGAGAGCCTGCGGGGGACCCAAGAAGAGCAGGATCTGGTTTGCCCTGTGCAAAACCACTACACAGAGCAGGTAGGTATAGACATCTTTGTTATTTTTTCTTAATAAAAAATAAACCTTTAGAATCACTTCAATTATTCTCAATTGAACATACAGTATGTTGAGTGTGTTGTAAAGTATAGATTATACAGTATATGACCTGACCTCACATGCAAATGAGATATTAGGAGGGGCTTCCCTGGGAGAATCAGTAATGGAAAGAGATCTGGCAGTGCTTGTATATTACAGACTAAATCAATGCCAAGCCGAAGCTAACAAAGATAGCAAAATGTGGTCTTACATTTAAAAATGCATACATTTAGGAGATAAATCAATAATTCTACCCCTTACAAAACACTGGTTTGGCCTCATCTTGAAAATGCAGTTCAGTTTTGATCACCAATCCTCAGGAAAGATGTTGAATTAGACAACAACATTAATAAGGTGGGTGAAGGACCTACACTATAAGGAGTGATTGCATAGATTACACTTTCTTCACTCTGGAGAAGAGGGGCTTAAAGTAGTTGTAATGGTAGACATTTTTGTTTTTTACCTTAAAGTGGAACTTCACTCTTTCAATCAACATTTACTATTTTTCATCTTTATAATATTAGCATTAGTAAATAGATAGGAAAGTATATCGTATTACTTGTTTTAAACTTCTTTTTACAGTTCTTCAGTTACTTCCTGGTTCACATGCCTAGGCAAGGGATGTCATACATTCCAGCAGTGTTCAGATGGGGAGGGAGGGTTCTCAGCTCAGGCAATGGCTGAGCTAAGGGCATGTGAATACCAGGAAGTAAATTCTACATTAATCATCTGCCCTTACTCTAGATGGCCATGGACAGAAATGCTAGGGGGTGCTTATTAAGTTATTTATCAGCAAAATAAATCATGGAGACATGGATGAATGGGTGAGTTTGCTTTGAATATTAACAATGAATTAAATAGCACTTTTGGTTTGTGGTGCTCAGATGCAGTGCAGTTCCACTTTAATTCTTTCTCTACTTTAATGTATGAGATCCCCCCCCCCCCCCCGCCATCCCCCTGAACCTGATCTCCATTGCACAGAGCAGGTAAGTATAAAATGTTTGTTTTTTTTGTTTTAATTTTTTTTTGTAAAACAAAGAGACAACAATCACTTTAAGAGGGGATTTGACTACAATGTACAAATGTATAAGGTCTGGGCATAGATATGAAATTGGAATTGGTGATAGCTCTCATCTTCCTGTTCCAGAGAGAGAGAAATGCATATCCCATTGCGCATTAACTGCTGCCTGACTGCCCTATAACAGATATACTGCTACAGGGCTGCACGGGTGTGCAAAATCACATATATACTGTATATATGTGATGTAGCATTTCCGGGTAGGGGGCGCGTTCGCGCCCTACCCATGCCGCACTGGTGATTACTCACTGGCGCCCGGTGATTGCCGAGCATCTCCGACGGGGAGGAGAACAGTATGTAAACAATACAGTTCTACTCCCTGTCAGCTCCTGCACATTGCTTTGGATGGCTGTTTCACAGCACAGCCATCCAAAGCAGTGTGATTACAGTGAAGCACACACACACCTTACTGTGAAACAGCACACAGTTAACCCTTTGTTCACCCCTCATGTTGGACCCCTTCCTGCCTGTGCCATTAGTACAGTTTCAGTGCATTTTTTTAGTACTGATCACTGTCAGTGACATCAAGTCAGTTCCCCCCAGTGTCAGAATGTCCACCGCAGTCCCGCTATATGGCACTGGTCACCGCCATTACTAGTTAAAAAAATTCCAGTATCTACACCTCCATTTGTAAACGCTATAGATTTCACGTAAACCAATTCATTTGCACGTATTGAGATTTTCTTTTTAGCAAAGACATGTAGCAGAATACATTTTGGCCTAAATTATGATGAAGTTTGATTTTTTAAATTTTTTCTACTGGACATGTTTAATAGCAAAGAGTCAAAAATATTGTTTTTTTCTCAAAATTGTCAGTCTTTTTTTTATAGCGACAAAAATTAAAAACACACAGGCGATCAAATACCACCGAAAGAAAGCTCAATTTGTGGAAAAAAAAGGACATAAATTTAATTTGGGTGCAGCATTGCATAACCACACATTTGTCAGTTAAAATAACACAGCGCCGTAACGCAAAAAGTAATCTAATTCATAGAGGTGCAAAAAATAATCTAATTCATAGAGGTAGCAGAGCAGTTTACTTTGTTGGGTGTCAATCAGTAAGGAAGTATAAAGTGATGTCCTTTATTGGCTGAATTAAGTTGTAATAGGTGCAAACTATCAGAACACATTAGGTTTCTTTGTCAGGTGTATGATCAAACAAAGCGAGGAGAGAAAATGGTCAGTAGCTTATTAGTGTCTATCCATGCTAAATGTATGTTGCAGGGCAGCTCGCCACAAAAAACATTACGTAGCACTCAATCCTACCAGCCAGCAAGAAGCATCAAACCTTTTAAAATGAAGAAGAGGTCTCATTTTCATATGCTTACAAAAAAAGTGGAAGCCTTACACAAGTTGCCTCTTGCAAAGTATGGTCCATTCTATGAGCACGCCTGAAAGAAGCCTCCTCTTGATATTATTATTATACAGTATTTATAAAGCGCCAATAGTTCACTCAGCGCTGTACATTACAAAGGGGGACAGAACATGTGACAGAACAATACCAATACAATGCAAAACATGAGGGGATCGAGGGCCCTGCTCTTTCGAGCTTACAATCTAGGAGGGAGGGGATATGAGACACTTTTTCTCCCACTGATCCCAACGATGGGGCACTATTCCTCCCCCTAATACCAAAGATGAAGCACGGTTCCTCCCCCTGACACCAACAACGGGGCACCATCCCTTCCATTAATACCAAAGATGGGGCACTTTTTCTCCCACTGAGACCAAGACAGTTTCTACTCCCACTGGCCACAGTCTAAAGTCTGAAGGACAGTAAACTGGCCCTTTGTTTAGAAAGTCTGGAGACCTCTACTTTACACCAACCAATTTCCCATTCACATTTATAAAAAAATGGACAGCTATCTTGGAAAAATCAGTAATCTGTTTTCTGAAAAATGTGAATATAAGTGTCTTGTTTTGTAGAAAAAGCAAACACCTGCTGAGCTGGAACAAACGTTCCAAAATTTAAAGTGACTTTGTCACAGAAGATGTATAGGGGCTGCCATTGAATGCATTCTTCCTAAAATGCTAAATCCCTGGCTGTGTCTTCAGTATATTTCAGTCACAGTCTTGGAACAAGCATGCTGTAAACGAGTGTCACAAAAGTGCCAGAGCTACTTACCTCAGACTCAGACATCATTGAAGTCAAAGTATTAGAATGACAGAATTGTCAAAAGAGAGTTCAGCCTTCATTAACCTCTCATGACATGTCCCTTTAAAGTGCTCTCTACCTAGAGAAGTAAAGAGCCTCAGGTGATACACAGAGGTGAAACAAATCCTCCTACAAAAGCTCTATCAGTTTATTTACAGTAATTTGTCCTGTACATCCTTCTGAAACTCTGAGATGAAAAGGATTTTTCATAGATTCACAAAGCAGGGAGCGGAGAGCTGCAGTTATGCACTTTACAAGAGCTCTGAGAGCTGATTGAAGGGAAGGAACACCCCCTCCCCTTCACACAGCACACAGGAAGAGAGCTGAGGCTGTCAGTCAGCTGGAGATCCCTCACCCATGTCACCTTTTTAGCTCTTGGTGTCAGGAAAATTTGTCAATGACTAGTGCTCATAACAGAGGAACTAGACAGCAGAGAGAAATGACACTTAGTGCTTTGGAGAGAGGCAAGTAAACACTATAGAAATGTGAGCTTTGTTCAGATTTTAAACTGATACTAACCCTAAAAACGTTTTTTTACCTTAGTGCATTGCTTGTTGCTGTTAATCAAGTGCGGTGAAGAAGTGGGGGTGGGGCTAAGTCCCTCTGTGTGTGTCTATGGAGCGTGGCTTCATAGACACACAGGTTGGGAGTGAGCATGCAGTGTTTGTCTCCATAGCAAACGGCTTGCTATACAGACACACAAAAGTAGAGGAGGAGCCAGGATCGATGGCGGGGGACCCGAGAAGAGGAGGATCGGGATCACTCTCTGCAATACCACTGCACGGAGCAGGTAAGTATAACATGTTTTTTATTTTAATTTTAAAAAAAAAGTTCTGCCTTTAGTAACACTTTAACCGCTACCCGTCCGCCCTATAGCAGAAATACTGCTACAGGGTGGCAAGGGTGCGCAACATCACGTATATTTATGTGATTTTGCAGTTCCAGGTAGGGGGCTCGTGTCCTACCTGCGCCACCATTCTTGACCTCAGCTGTCAATCACCGTGTCCTTGCCGGTGATTACTTGCTGGCACCCGATGATTGCTGAGTATTAGCTCCGGGGGAGAGAACTGTATGTAAACAATACAGTTATTTCCCCTGTCAGCTCCTGAACAATGCTTTGTATGGCTCTGCATAGCAGAGCCATACAAAGCAGTGTGCTTACAGTAGAAACACACAGCCTTACGGTGAAACAGCACACAGGTAACCCTTTGATTGCCCCACATGTTAACCCCTTCCTGCCCAGTGCCATTAGTACAGTGTCAGTGCTTTTTATTAGCACTGATCACTGTATTGGTGTCACTGGAGATGTCACTGACACCAAGTCAGTTCCCCCCAATGTCAGAATGCCTGCCGCAGTCCCGCTTTAAGTCACTGATCACCGCCATTACTTGTAAAAAAAAATAATAAATTCCAGTATACAGTATATACCACCATTTGTAAATGCTACAACTTTCACGTAAACCAATCCATTTACACGTATTGGGATTATTTGTTTTAGCAAAGACATGTAACAGAATACATTTTGGCCTAAATTTATGACGCAATTTCATCTTTTACATTTTTTAGTGGACATGCTTAATAGCAAAAAGTCAAAAATATTGTTTTTTTCTCAAAATTTCCCTTTTTTGTATATAGTTGAAAAAATACAAAATGCACCACCGAAAATTCCACCGAAAGAAAGCTCTATTTGTGGGAAACAAAGGACGTAAATTGCAAATGATGTGCAGCGTTGCATGACCGTGCAGTTGTTAAAGTACCGCAGTGCTGTAACACAAAAAATGACCTGGTCAGGAAGGGGGGTAAATCCTCAGGAGGGCAAGTGGTTAATGTCTGAGGTTTACAACCAATTTGAGGAACTGAAGGAGAGAGAAAGAAAGAGAGAGGGGCGGCATGAATGTTCTCTATCATCATAGTATCATACATCACTGGCAACTTTTGTTCTCAAAGTCCATGTAACCCTCCAAATGATATTTTATTAAAATCCATAAACAAACAGCTAAAACTGTTGGAAATGGTTAGCAAATAGCAAACTGGGAGGACATGAACCAGATTTCATGGCTGAAAGAAACATTCAAACATTAAAGACAGGAAAAAAATAAACAATTAGCTGTAAAAGAACAAAAGTTCACCAAAAGCATGATGTGCACAGCTGTTCCACCTTCCATAACTAGCCCCTATTGAGACAAATATTGTCTCCACTTCTGACAGTCTAACCTGGATTTCATGCGACTCTCCTTAAAGGTATAATGACAAATGAGAAGTTCTGAATGGCTAGAGTAACAACACCTATCATGTATGTAATAAATACAGTAAATACAGTAAATAGCAAGTAGCTTTTCAGCTGCCCTACATATAATACAAACACAACAAAAAGTTTTTCAAAATTGATGGACTTTAATAAACCGCTGTCGGCTATTTAATGTAAACGTGGCGATCGTCGTGACATTTTCAAGTACTGCTGTTCCCAATGACAGTATTTAAAGATACTCATTAATTAGCTTTACAAAGTCTTCTCTTAATCCTCTGTTTTGCCTTTATAGTTCATCTGTTTCATGAATAGTTGGGATGAACCAGAGATGTTACTATGGCAATAAACTGCCTAATGGTTAGAATAAAAACAAAAATAATTATTTGTGCACAAAACAAAATTATCTTCAGCACAAATCTGTCATGTGCAGATTACTCCTTGATATGTTACATTCATTAAATTTTTTTTTATAATCCTATTAATTTACTAACACATTTCCTTCTACAAACAAAACCTTTTCAAAACTGGGCAAATTGAATATTAGTTTTTATTGGATGACAGAGCAATCCATTGTATGTTTAATGTGCAAATGACTAATAAAGGCCTAATAAAAACAGAGTATCTGTTTATTTAGACTATTTACCTTACATTGTTAAAAAGCACCATTGCTGAAACGCATAAAGCAAATAACAACCTAAAAGCTATACATATTTTTTGTTTCTATTCAGTGCTTATTTTTAGAAAAGGCACCTGCTCCCCCTACTGGAGTCAAATGGGATTTACCAGCTGGTAGTTTGTGGTTTATTGGAACATGTAAGCTATTGGTTTGCTTGTTAGCATGTAGCATAGTAACATCGTCTAATGTGAACATGTATTGTACTGTACATGCATCATATTTCTTTAATGAAAAAAAAAAAAAGGGCAGCTGATTTTATTGTATAGAATAATTGCTGGGAGAGGGAGAACGGTCATGAAAGGATAAAGGGATATAAAAGTTGAGAGCAAGGAAAAGCTCAGAGGTATGTGAAAACATGTGTTTAATATTATATCAGCCCTTTTCAGATTTCTGGGAATGAATTTCCTTTTTTTCGTGCCATGCAGGCTCCATTTAATAGATCCATGTCAGCATTCTGAATGGAAACACAAAGGATGGCTCTGTGATCAGCGGAGCAGTATGCTGCACGGCTGAACCTGGGATTATGTGGCTCGCATAAAGCGTGCTGCGCTGGTTGGAGCACATATTGTGATCATCACTTTAATCATGACGGTGCAGATAACAGACGTATGATTGTCTTATATAGAGTGAACTCCCACTGAAACCAGCAGAACAGAGCTCGGGAGAATAACCCCCCTCCCTCCGCCTGTTTTATGTGCAGCTGCTGCTTGATAAATCGTTTCAATCTGGAAACAGACAGAAGAGGGGGGCAGATAAATTAAAGGCGAAATCTTGAAATGAAGAAAATATATGTTATTTGATTACTTACCAAAATTGCTGAATCATAACAAAAGTAGGCAAGTTGTTCTATCGTATTTTTTTTATATCTGCTAGTTGTTTTGTGTTCCTTTAAAGTGACACTGCGATCAGGGAAAACACGTAAACACAGTTCCCTGCTAAATAAAAATGATTATACGTATCTCTCCTGCACTCTCTACCCTACATTGAAGCACTACAGTATTTGTCAGAGTCTCAGGATTTGTCACTTCTATGAATGTTGGATGCTTGTGTCCCCCCGCTGTGTGTTGTGGTTCCTTCTACTGACACCTATGATGGAACCACTGCCTGTTTTGAAGAATACATCATCTGACATTCTGCATGCTAAAATATCTAATGGAGCACTTTAACCATCTGCCAACAGCTCACAGTAAATATTCTGCGAGCAGGTGGTAGGTGCAGGTATGGCAACATACACGTACGGTGCCATATTTCTTCCAGGTATGGGGAGAGCATGCGCATGCCCTCTGCTAACCCGTGCTGTGATTGGACACAGCACAACTTTGGCACCAGATATCAGCCAATGAATTCGGCTGAAACCTGCTGATCGTCTCTGTTGAATTACAGCACAGAGTTCTGTGTTTACAAGAACTCAGAATTCTATGTACTGGCTGTTTCTTCTCTCTGAAAAGAAGGGAAAAAAAACAGGCAAATCAATAAGCAAAAGTAGCACACGTTACACTTGTTAGCTGCACAGTTAAGCCCTTGATTGCCATTTGTATAGTCACCAGTATTATTAGTGTCAGTTAGTGAACCTCCCAAGCAGTGTCTGTTAGTGCCAGATTGCCCACCACACTATCACAGTCACACTATTGGGGTTATTTACTTAAAATGGAAAGTGCAAAATCTGGTGCAACTCTGCATAGAAAACAATCAGCTTCCAGTTTTTATTGCCAAAGCTTAATTAACCACTTGCTGACCGCAGATAGCCAAATGACGGCTTTACTGTTGCCGGCCAGTTCTGGGAGGGCATCATATGTTGTCCTCCCAGAACACACGCTCTCCCGCGCGCCCCAGGCGATCTCGGTGATTGCTATGTTCTACGGACGCAGCTGATCACGTGATGTGGTAGAAGGCCAATTACAGCAGCTTTTCACCACATGATCAGCCGCGTCCAATGACACAGCAGATCACCGGTAAATGCAGTTGCTGGTTATCGGCTGCACTTTCCTCATGCTGTCACAGCATGAGGAAAGTGCTGCTGATAATCAGAAATTGTCAGAGGAGGGATCGGCACTGATTATCAGTGCCCTGATGATCAGTGCCCAGCAGTGCCACCCACCTGTGCCCATCAGTCTTCAGGAGTGCCAGTCACCAGCACCAAGCAGTGCGACCCACCAGTGCCCAGCAGTGCCACTCATCAGTGTCCAGCAGTGCCTCCAGTCAGTGTCCAGGAGTGCTGCCAGTCAGTGCCACCCATCAATGCCCCCTATCAGTGCCCATCATTGTTGCATATCAGTGCAGCGCATCAGTGCCCATTAGTGCTGCCTGTCAGTGCCCGTCAGTACTGCCTATCAGTGCTCATCAGTGCAGCCTCATCAACGCACATCAGCGAAGGAGAAAATTTACCTGTTTGCAAAATGTTATAATAGAAACAAAGAAAAATTTTTGGTTTATAGTGCAAAAAATAAAACACCCAGCGGCGAATTCATACCACCAAAAGAAAGCTCTATTTGTGTGAAAAAAAAGTATACAAATTTCATATGGGTGCAATGTTGCATGACCACGCAATTGTCATTCAAAGTGTGTCTGAAAGTTGAAAATTGGCCTGGGCAGGAAAGGGGTATAAGTGCCCGGTAGGTAAGTGGTATTAAACAAGCTGAAGATAAAAGTTTATTATCTACCATGTACCGCTTGCATTAGATTCTGAGTGCACCAGTTTCAGTAAATCTACGTCCTTACGTGGATGATCACCACCATTACCAGTATAGCGTCTATAGCTGTGTAAATTCCAGTATTTATACCACAGTGTGTAGACTCTATAGCTCTCACACAAACCAATTATTATTATTTTTTTTTTTTTTTATCAAACATTTTGGCTTAAATCTATGAAGAAATGTGATTTTGTTTTTTCAATTTTTATTAACGACTAACCTACAGGGCACTTCTCCCCCTTCCTGCCCAGGCCAATTTTCAGCTTTCAGCGCTGTTGCACTTTGACTGATAATTACTCAGTCATGCAACACTGTACCCATATGAAATTTGTGTCCTCTTTTTCACACAAATAGAGCTTTCTTTTAGTGGTATTTAATCAGCACTGGGTTTTTTATTTTTTGCGCTATAAATGAAAAAAACGACCAAAAAATATAAAAAAAACACATTTTTCTTTGTTTCTGTTGTAAAATTTTGCAAATAAGTAATTTTTCTTCATAAGTTTTGGCCAAATTTTATACTGCTACATTTCTTTGGTAAAAATAAATTAAATCTGTGTATATTATTTGGTCTTTGTGAAAGCTATAGAGTCTACAAGCTATGGTACCAATCATTGAAAATTGATCAGACCTGATCACACCTGATGTACCGATGTCCTCTCTCATTTCTTGAGACACTAACAAGCCAGGACAGTACAAATACCCCCCAAATGACCCCTTTTTGGAAAGTAGACATTCCAAGGTATTTAGTCAGAGGCATAGTGAATTTTTTTAAGTTGTAATTTTTTTCACACAATTCTATTGAAAATGAAGAGGTTTTTTTTTCAACAAAATTGTTGTATTAAAAGGTTATTTCTCCCACACAGCATATGCATACTTGCATCTAATACCCAAAAACACATTCTGCTACTCCTCCTGAGTATGGGGATACCACATGTATGAGACTTTTTCACAGTCTGGCCACATACAGAGGCCCAACACGTCAGGTGACCTAGGGGTATAAATTACACATTTAATTTCCTGACTACCTATTAAACTTTTGAACGCCCTGGAACACCAGGACAATAGACTTACCCACAAAATTACCCCATTTTGAGAAGCAAACACCCCAACGTATATTCTGTGAGGCATAATGATTCTTTTGAACATGTCATTTTTTTCCACGTTTTCGGAAAATGTGGAAAGAAAATGAAAACTTATGTTGTCTATTTATAAAATATTTCTCACACATAGTATGTACATACCAAAAATTACACCCCAAAATACATTGCGCTACTCCTCCTGAGTATGGGGATACCACATTGTATGAGACTTTTCCACAGCCTGGCCACATAGAGAGCCCCAACATCCAAGAAGCACCTTTAGGTGTTCTAGGGGCAAAAATTATACATCTAATTGCCTGACAACCGATCATGTTTTTGAGGCTCCTGGAGCACCAGGGAAGTGGAAACACCCACAAAATGACCCAATTTTGGAAAAAAAACACCACAATGTATTTTCTAAGAGGCATAATGAGTCTTTTGAACAGTTCATTTTTTTTCCACATGTTTTCGGAAAATGTGGAAAGAAAATGAAAATGTAGATTGTAAGCTTGAAGGAGCAGGGCCCTCGAACCCTCGTGTATCACATTGTATTGTTATTGTACTGTCACATGTACTGTCCCCCATTGTAATGTACAGCGCTGAGCGAACCGCTGGTGCTTTATAAATACTGTATAATAATAATAATATTTTTTTAACACAAAGTTCTCAATCTATAAGATATTTTAAAAAAATCAGCATAGACATACCAAGAATTACACCCCAAAATACATTCTACTACTCCTAATTATTGGGATACCACATGTGCAAGACCTTTTCAATGTCTGTACAGATTATGTGTCCAGCATTGCAACAAGTGTAACACAAAAATCAACAAACACTGTATAGAAAACAATGTAAACAAAAGATTACCTGTGGTATGAGGAGAGCATTGGTCTAGGTCAGTACAGGCAGCAGGCTGACATCCAGGCAGCAGGCTGGAACATAGTCCATAAAATGTCCTGGGTCATTACAGGGAGCAGGTAGCGATATGGTCAGCACAGCCAAAGTATTTGTCAAGGCAGCAGGCAGGAACATGGTCCATAAAATGTCCTGGGTCATTATAGGCAGCAGGCAGAAATATGGTTAGCACAGCCAATGTATTTGTCCAGGCAGCAGTCAGGAATATGGTACATAAAATGTCCTGGGTTATTACAGGCAGCAGGCACAGATATGTTCAGTACAGCGAACCTTTTGGTCCAGGCAGCAAGCAGGAACATGGCCCATAAAAGGTCCTGGGTCAGTACAGGCAGTAGGCAGAAATATGGTCAGTCAGGCCAAAGCATTGGTCCAGGCAGCAGGCAGGAACATCAGGCTTAGGGCCTTGGTCAGGTAGGACCAGGGCACAGGGGTAGAGGCTTCATCCCACCCAATCTCTTCGAAGCCTCCGGACAACCAGACCCTGTTCTGGGACTTACAAAACGCAGAGAAAGCCAAAAACTGTTTTTCTCTACTCTGAAGCCCCTCACATATGTGAGACCCCTGTGTTATTCTGAATCCTACTACTACAGTAGCAGGGCAAAATATCAATCCAAGCGGCAGGCAAAAAACATAGTCGATTAACAGGTTGAGGTCAGTCCAGGAAGAAGGCATAAACATGGTTGATCCAGACGTCAGGCAGAAGCATAGTTGATAAACAGGCCAGGGTCAGTTCAGGTGGAAAGCAAAAACATGGTGGATAAACATTGCAAACGTCAGGCAAAGGCATAGTCGATAAACAGGCCGGGGTTGGTTAAGGTAGAAGACAGTAGCATGGTTGGTTGGAGCAGCAGGCAAATGATCAGCAGAGATATTGAAATGGGGAAATGGCAGGCAGTTTGAAATATGGGCTAATATCTTAGTAACGTGTGAAAACGTTCAAAGCAGTCTCCAATGCACAGGCCTGGTTGGGAGGGACACCGGGGACAGTGAAAACTTGTGTCTTTTCTAACTCCTCTTCTGCTGCATACCCGACATTTTATTTTTTGCGTCTTCGACCTGCTTCTGTTCGTGGAATGCGCTTAGGGAAGTGGCGCTCATGAAGTCTGCTCACAGAATCGGAACAAATGCTTTCTGGGAGGGATCCTTCCTGATAGACAAGGGATGTGACAATTTCTTCTATAAATTTTTGAATTGGACCGTGTCTTCCAGTAATTTCGACCGAGGTGTCGTTGTGGATGGTGGACAGGACGTAAACGTCTCTCTTATCCTTCCACTTCAGGGCCAGCACTTCGTCATTTTTTAGGCTTGCTGATTCCCCCCTTTGTAGCCTGGTATTAACTAATAATTGTGGGAAGCCCTTTCTGTTTTTTCGGGAGGTACCGCAGGCCAGGGTTTTCTCACGGTACAGGTATCGGAAAAGGGGCAGACTGGTGTACAAATTATTCACATAAACGTGATAGCCTTTTTGAAAAAGTGGATAAGCCAGGTCCCAGACAATTTTCCCACTTGTTCCAATATAGGTTGGGCACAAAGGGGGATGGAGCTGGGAATCTTTGCCTTCATATACACGGAATGCATATAAATATCCCGTGGCTCTTTCAAAAAGCTTGTAGAGCTTTACTCCATATCTTACCCTCTTACTTGGAATATACTGCTTAATTCCAAGCCAGCCAGTGAAGTGGACAAGGGATTCGTCTACACATATATTTTTATCGGGGACAAGAATTTCAGCAAATCTTTGGAAAAAAATTTAAAAAGTGGGCACATTTTATATAGCTTGTCATAATATGGGGGGGTCTCTGGGAGGGCACTGGGTATTGTCACTGAAATGAAGGAAAAGCACGATCATCTCGTAGCGTGACCTGGGCATTATAGAAGAATAAAGTGGCATGTGGTGGATTGGGTGTGTGGACCCTTTTGGCTCATACGCTGAATCAGTACTGCTGGATGAAAGGTACACAAATGTTGACAGGTACACCAATGTTGACAGGTACACTGATGGTGTCAGGTAGACGGATGGCGACAGGTACACTGATGGCGACAGGTGCACTGATAGCGACAGGTGCACTGATAGCGACAGATACACTGATGAACACTGTGACAGGGCTGTGATCTCTGTATGCACTGTAAAAAAACGGTAACTCACTATTAGAAGATTGCTCTCCTCACACAAGATCTGTGTGTGAGGAGAGGAAGCTGGTAACAGTGAGTTACCGCTCTGTGTTTATACTTATGACAGGTTGTTATTGATCACAGCCTGTCACATGGAAAAATCTCCAGCCAACCGCTGCTTGCCAGGACTGATGATGATGATCTGTGTCCCAGAAACACAGACCAACAGCAATTGCCGCAGGGAAGCTGGTAACAGTGAGTTACCGCTATTTGTGTACACTTATGACAGGCTGTGATTGATCACAGCCTGTCACATAAAAAAAACCGCAGCCAACCCGCTCCTTGCCACGATCGATGATGATCTGTGTCCCAGGAACACAGATCAACAGCGATCGCCGTGCGGCGCGCTCCCGCGGCCGCGCATGCGTGGTAAAAGTGGGAGGACGTCATATGACGTACTCCCAGAATGAGAGAACCACCTTGCGCCCGTCATTGGAGTATATGACGGGCGGGAGGCGGTTAAATATGTTTTGTAACAGAAAGTAGAAAATATTGTATTTTAAAAATGTTTGTTTTTTTTCCATTTGTATAATAAAAAATAAAAAAACAAATACCACCAGTCCCACACCTGGGTTAAGGTTCCTGTTTGCTACAGGGAAAGCCACATGAGGTCAGAAAACAAAGGCTCAGACACCAGACATTTTCTCACAGTTGTGAACTACTCCACTCCACCTCACAGACAGATGCTGACTCCTTCCTTCACATTTTCAGGCCTCCTCTGAAGATGGGTTAACTCTTATGGGGCCAAAGTCCCTGTAATCAGAGTTGAAGGCTCTCCAAGTCTAAATGAATTACAGGTCCCAAATGAGGACTTAACAAATCCTGAGAGAACTTTGTCAGTCCTCTCCAACCAAACTACACTGGAACCCCTCAGCCTCCATGTGTGAGAACCCTGAGTAATCAAAACATCTCTTATTGTCCCCCTTAAAGGGACTAAACCCAAATAATGGGAAAACATTCCTGCCATCCAGCACCCATCCTTGGCACCCTACAACATGTAGGTGTAAGCCATCTAGTCCAGGCGATTTATTCACCTTTATTTTGTCTAAATGTTTCTAGACCATATAAATTTTGAGCCACTGGGGTTCTTTTAGGGTCATGGCAATGCTATCCCCATTATGGACTTGAGCTCCACAATTTCCTTTTTCATACACAGAGCTGAAGAAGATATTTAATAAATTTTGTCAGATTAAAAGAAACAAAAAACAGAAAGACAGACTTGTGTTCCTCTAGACTTAGCTAGAAAAGGGAGGGACTGCCAGAAATCCATTCAATAAAGGCCTGAGAAGTCCTGAACATTGACCATTCCAAGTGCTTCTATACTGTTTCAGTCTGTTATTTGGTTCTATTGCCCATTCTGCTAAAGATGGGACAGTTGTTGATCTCAAGTGGTGAGGAATCATTGCTCTTGCTGCTAAGATAAAATGACAAAGGATATCTTACTTAATTGTTTTTCTAACTTTGGACGTGAGCCATATAGGTTCAATTTTTAACCTTTTAAGCTTATTGAACGTGGGAATATATCTTGCCGAAAAGCCATTTTTACTTTTTTGTCTTTTCAGTGGATGACTCAGAGGACACAAAAGAAACAGGTCATGACCCAGGTGAGTATTTTATTGCAATAAACATTGAATCTTTTGTTGTTCTTCCCCAGCGGTACTTAGTCTAATCGGCTTACCAATGCCTCACAACAACACACGTACACAGTGACAGAAGATCCTGTTAACCTAGAGGGAACCTGCACAAATGTTTATTAATATTATTATTTTTTTTTTATTATAGTGATTGGGAAAGTAGGCAAAAGAAAATCATATACAACATAGTCAATGGCATTACTGGGGTGGGTTGGTCCATATTGTGTACTACCACTTGGAGGATGTACTGGTACAGCCCCCTGTAACGGAATGGCAGCAGTGTGCTTAGTGCTGAAACACTTTTTTTCAGCACTTTGCACTGCAACAATCCAGAGCTGTAAGGCGGAATGATCTCTACCTGATAATAGAAATATGGTCCTGGCCAACAGGCAAAGTTAGCAGCACAGGAGAATGTACTCCAGTAAATAAATCACTGAGAACCAATACTGGGATGGAGGATTTCTATTACAGCCTAAGCCTGCAATGGCCACCAATGATGGGTGAGGAAAGGCTCCTTATAAAATCTAAAGCTGACCATACATTTTTCATTTTAGGAATATTTATTTGATTTTCTAATCATTTTTGGGGATCAATCAATGTTCTTTTTCAACCACATTGAGAGAAAATACGAAGAAGTAGGAAGGAAAATTTTTCTTGAAAAAATTTCTAACAGTGAATGTGGTTTTTATTAAGAAAATTACATTCAAATCAAAATCCAATATTAAAAATAAACAAAATTTTAAAGTACTTCTGAAAAACATTCATCAAGCCATCGAATGTACTGAAAATGTTTGTATTGATATGAATGTTCATTGAAACATTTGTTCAGAAATCTACTAGTATATGGCCAGCTTAACCCTGCCACTGACCACCAATGTTGGAAAAGTTACTATTGAAGCTTGCCACATCTTCCG
This sequence comes from Staurois parvus, assembly GCF_062004578.1. Lineage (NCBI taxonomy): Eukaryota > Metazoa > Chordata > Amphibia > Anura > Ranidae > Staurois > Staurois parvus. The sequence continues at coordinate 7,407,973 of NW_028317797.1, read as the reverse complement.
CTTTATCTTCAATGGTAAAAGCAAGACACTGTGGGTTGAAGGAGAAGTCAAGGATGGGGATTATATATTTCCCACACTATGAGCCATACACCATAAAGCAACACCAATTTATTGTCCATTTCCTCCTGGCGTTCAGTAAACATAATGTGGCACATTTTTGTTTATGACCCTTTCAAAGATTCCCTCTTAATTATTTTCACATGTTGGCAACTATGCAGCAGCAGACCCATGGATAAGGGGGTATCACCAGTCCTACTGTACAGGGTCCAGGCCAGAAGGGGGGCCCAGGCAGCTGGGTAAATTGGATGTGGGCAGGGGGGATAATTGGCACAGCAGAAGGGGCAATTACTGGAACTGATCCCGTGGCTCTCTCTGCAGCAGCTGAAAACTGGCTTATTCTAGTCCCCCTCCCTCTGGTTTTCAGCTGCTGCAGAGAGGGCCATACAGGTGATCGGTTCCAGTTATTGGCCTTGCCACAACCCATTACCCTCCCTGTGCACTCTATATTTCCCTCTTGTGCCCAGGCCTCCCTGTGTGCCCCCATCCCCACAGTGCTCCCAGCTTTCCTCTCCTTTCCACTGACAGCTGCAAGTACAAAATAGGATTCTTTAGGATGGAGTGTGGGAGACGGGTCTGGCAAATGTGTCACATGTACCAGCCCCTTGCTTTCCTGAATGAACATAATGAGTGATCAGTACCAATCACTCACTGTGTTCATTCATAACTGAAGCATAGTAAACTGTGCTTTTTTTTGGGCGGGGTGTATGGCTGTAAGGTTGGCTGTATGAGGCCCCATGGTTTCTAACAAGAGCCCTGTGCAGGAGATAGCATGTTTGAGCTCCTGCATGTCAAGTAGATTGATATGCCAAGTTCAGTATCATTTTATGAAGTTGCAACATACGTACAGCTGCTGGATTTTTCAGGATTATTAAAATAACTTTGTTGTTTGGGTTCTTTTTTTTTTTTAACAAAAAAAATCTGCCCTGGGTGCCAGATATCCTAGGTATGCTATTGCATATATTATAGAGATATTGTAAAGTTTGTTGAACCTTTTTGTTATTCAGAAATGGCTCATTTTTAAAATATATTTTTCACTCTTTCTGAATGTTAACAGATGACGCAAGTAAAGTAGGAGAAATCGGCCTTGAATCAGGTAATTATGAGATTGCATTAAATGAGCAAATGTTTAATGTAATTTGAATAATTTTCTTCCTCATTTTAGCTTACAGTGTAATTGACCTTTAACAGGCTTACACTACTACCCAAAACTTTCAGACTCTATAAAAAAAGAGTCTGTAGACATGTACTTTTATAACTACTCAGGATGAGTTTTGGGTTTGTATCGAACATCTAAAGTGTTTGCAGTTTCAAAAAATAGCAAATTAATGTAACACCCTGCCGTAATACTGCTTGCAGGTTGTTATATGGGCACAAAATGGCAGTATTCTACAGTGCAATTGTACAGACCATGTTGTAAAGCTTTGTGGGCAAATAAGTACAGAAGCCTGGGAACCCAGGACAGGAAGTGAGCGGTAAAATCTGGAGAACAGGGGTGAGGAGAAGGCCATGATTACAAACCTGCTCCATGTAACTGCTTACATACTATTCAGTATCAGTTGAGTCTGTATGTTATCTGGCTGCTGTCTCAAAAATAACACACTCCATTTTAAATTTCTTGAATAAATACCTGCCTGGTCTCTTGCTTTGCAACTTTGACCTACTAAATCTGTTCAATATTTCTAGGGTACACTCTAATTTATATTTCTTATAAAAATATGTCTAATCTATCCCCTTGAAACTATGGCCTAATATAGCTGCTTACATACTGGGCACCAACTGTACTGTAGTGTGCATTAAATATTTATGGCAGCTTTGCCTGTGTTAGCAAAAATGGTCTAACCAAAGCTACCTTGTGGGAGGGCAACCAGCCTATACCCTTATGTTTTTCCTGAGCAGCTATGCCTACAATGCAGTGGATCATCATCTAATCAGGAAATTTTCCATCAGGAAATGCAGCAAAGAGCTTCTTTGCCATGCATCTTCAGAGTGGGGCACTTAATGCTTCTTCTTGGATGGGGGCAGTAGATCCTCCAGGTTTTTCCCCTTGTTTTGGGGAAGGGTTAAATGTCCCTTTTGAATCCTTCTTAAAATATTTCCTCCTCCTCACTGCCAACAACACCCCTCACTCTTCCTGATAACTGCCAGCATGATTTTATCAGGAATGGTTTTCTGTGTAAAGTAATGGCGGCTGGCTGCTATGTGCCCTTGGGGAGGAGTACATGCCTTTTGCTGCCGACTTGATAATTGAGGTGGTGCTCCCACTGAGCTCTTTGGTGCATAGTCATTTCATTTCAGCATGTATGTGTTACCAAATGGCTGGTACTTTTACCTTGGCTGATACACTGCAGGCAGAAACTGCAGACCACAATTGTACTGTTGGCAGCAGATACAGTACAAAAAAAAGTCCACACTGCAGAGCTTCAGTTTTCTGCCTATTTAAGTGCTTGCTTACTGTCCTTACTCTAGTCAGTTTTTAACAAACACACACACATATTTATATGTATAGATATATATATAGGGGATTCAGATAATGTGGGGCTGGGGTTTTGAAATGTTTTTGTACACTTGCACCTTGTTTTGACATTTTATTAAACTTTTAAGACAATGCATTGTGGTACTGCAAAAATGCAGACTCAAATTTTACTATGAAACTGTTGTGCAACTGACCAACAGCACTTCGTGAGCAAGTTTATGTAGTTTAATTTGGTGGCAAAAACCTACACATGAGTTGTAGATCCCAGAAGAAACCCAACAGAAACATGAACGCCATATTTTTTTTTTTTTCTTAAACTGGAAACATGGTCACAAATAAGACTATTACCTTGACAGGAACACAACAACTTCTATTCAATGATGTGAAAAAAACTAAAGAAACAGTATCTTATAACTTATTTTGAAAACTTTAATCTTGCTGTTTACTTATGTTAACAGATATCTCAGATGACATGACAGGACTTAGCCAAGAACAAGGTGAGGATAAGATTATGCACTTTGGATAAAGTCTTTTCTCAGTGGAGTTACAGTCCTATGCATCTCTGCATGGCCAGATCCGTTAATATTGGGTTTAGATTATTTCATGTCTAGCCTTGATTCCTCCATACAAGCAAATATGAATGAATGGTGAACATATCTCAAACACCCATGTACACTAACCCATGGTGTAAAAAAGTTATACTCTAGGTGCTATAAATGTTTGTAAATGATTGTTTAAAGTAATTAAAGAACTCAGAGAGAGCACACTTTTATTTATTGTGATTTTTAGAATTATGAAAATATTTTTAACATGTATCTCTTGCTTTTAATTGACACAATGTTTCTGTTTCTGTATTTAACAGGAGAAAATATTAAAGACACTGTCTTAGAATCAGGTGAGATTGCTTTAAGTTTGCCAAATTTTCAAACAGGGACTTTGAAGGTCAACCTTTTGTTGATTTAACAGATATAAATATGTGAAACGTGGTTGTTTCTCATTTCAAGGCAGAAATTACATTACTTTAAAATTTTCATTATAACACTGCACATAACCAAAACCATATAACATATGATGCATAGCCAATTTAGAATGTATTAGTAGAGCCTATATATGTGTCATCAGCAACTCCTGCCTGTGCAATCTACTTTCTAGACTAGTGGTTCACAATCTTCGTGAGACCAGGACTGAGTAAATTCTTCCAAAACATTTCATGCTCCAACAGTAAAAATTAAAAAGGTAATACTCATACAATAAAAATATGGAAATGCTGGAAATTTTAAAGTTCTCCCCAGAAGAAGGGGAAATCTTCAAATGAGAACACTTCTTACAGGGACAACTGACCAAGGCGCTAAGAGGGGACTTTCTCCTACTGGGAGATTTACACAAATTTCATGTTACATTGCTGGGAAGGGCATGATGGAAATTTTTCTATCAACCTGATACAATATAGAAGAATATCAAAAGGTTTAAATAACAAGGAGATCTGGAGGCATTGCTATGAATGGAATAAAAAATCTTTAATAAAGTCATTTAAAAACATCTTAATTGTAAAACACTACTATACCAAGACCTCAGCTAAAAATAAATACAGTTATAGACAAAGGTTTGACTGAAATTGTCACCCTGGCAATATTCAGATGTGTCCAAAGGCTAGTTTTTAGCTGACCAGACACCTACATTGTACAATAAAATTACAGAAATATGACTGGGACAAAAGGTCTGTGTGATCACAAGGATGTTCATGGTCAACATAAAAAAGCAGAGCGCATGAGCATGAAGAACTTTCATGAATATACCCCAAAAGAGAGATCATGGCCATGCCCTCTAAGGAAGACTGTGGACAAAGTATTTCTAGTTATGAGTCTCTTCAGCTTCTGCCCTCTTTTCCCATCTGCATAGTGATTTCTGTGAAGCAATGCCTTCGTGGACACAACTACAGCCTGCCCCTTGTTTTGTGAGTGATATCTATCCCATAATTTTGTTTGTCTGGATTGACTTATGCCATCAATTGTGGACATTGTATATTGTGACTAAAACAACACTCAATATATATTTATATATTTGGGCGGATTTGTTCAATTGTACAATTTGTACAATTAAAATATTTTGAAATAATTTTTAATAAAAATGAAATTTTTATTCAATGGATAGTAATACTTCTTTGCCCCCAGATCTTCTTCTGATTATGCATTACCTTTTGCTAAAGAAATAACCTAGCAGGGGTCTTAACCCTTCTCTACTCTATACAAAATCAAAATAGAGTTTTGCTTTTAGATACATTTTAAACAGATATCAGAACTTTTAGCTCTATCTAAATATATTATGGAAAGCACAGCAAAATAAAATGTTGGCACAATTACAGGGTACTGATAAAAAATGCGCCCAAGTCAATTGATGCCAGATGAACAGTATATATTCTAAGTCTGTGAAAACAAGGGATTCCAGAGTCTGAAAGCTCAGTTTTCACCTGTTTGAATAGATATACATCCCTAAACAGCAGGTTCATAGCAGAGAGGAAACTTACCAAGGTGCATATTTTATTCATGATCCACAAACCACCTACACATGCTTATATTTACAGTGGAAGGCAATACATTCCCAGTATTACACAGCTTACTGTGCTCCAGGTGTTCTCTTACCTTGGTCTCTGTACAATGCTATATACGAAGACAAGGAGAATAGAGCAACTAAACACATTGACGTCACCAGACTGACATTCTTGCACTTCATCTAACATAGCAGCCTTACAGACTGGCTCTGCTGTCTATATGAGAATGCTGGTGTAGTCTTAGGGGCACAATTTTGATTCCTAAGTGTATGTGTCTCCAAATACTAATCCTGCTGCCCTTTCTTTTGGTCACATGACTTGTCCCTTCTTCTTTACTGGCTAAGCATTAAACAAATTTGGAGTCCTAAGTAAACAAAAATTACTGCCAGGTGCCTGTATTATATCTGGTTGTCTTATCCTACCATACTATGGTTCTTTTTTCCTGCTCACTGTCTCAAGAGATTAGCCGGGCCTGGAGTGTCAGATCAGAGAACCATCCTGTTGTGTCTTCTGTCCCAGCCACTCACTGCATTTAGTCTAATTTGATTTCAAGCATAGCGCTATAGCAGCAGTGATTGTTGGGACAGACTGGAAGCTGTAGACTGACAGGGGGGAAGTTGTGGCCCAGTGGTTGAGAATCTGGATCATAAAAAAAAAGACTCAGAAATATATGATTATAATGTCAAACTGTGTCAAATTTTTTCAAATGTGTTTTATTGCTTTTCCAAATCTCTTACAGTCACACTAATTAAGCATATATTCTAGGGCAGTAAATATTCAATCCATAGACTAATTCAACTCAGCAACTATTACTACAGTGATTTGCATCTTCCACAAAGATCACTTAGGTTTGAGATGTTTACATTGGTCCTAGCTGGACCAATGTAACTATACAAAAATCATACCAGTTCAGCTTTAGTAATGCTATATGAGAGCACTGACTGTGAAAATTTTAAATAATGCAGAATAATATTTAAAATAATCAGTATGGCAGTATCAATTACTAAAAAAAACTCCATAGGTCTATTATATTAATTTGTTAAATAATTCACTAAACTATGGGGTCTATTTAAAAAACATTTGTTGTACGAATATCAGAAGCATTCTTGCAAATTGAACAAAACCTCCCTTATTTTTTCTAAGATACCTGTATCATCAGCTCCATCGCGTGGCCAAAATGGACAAAATGCTGTATAGTTTTCTGAAATACTTCAAAAAGAAAACTATACCAAATTTGGACCACTTCTGACATTTGTGCAACTATTGTTTTATAAATAGAACCCTATATGAATCACTTCATCTCTTGGCTTGAAGAGTTGAGTATTGCTTACTGCTGTTTTTCTTTTTTATTTCACATTCATTGAGGGGCACAGGATTGAGACAATTAGGTTATACTGATGCAGTACTGACCAGCCAGGTACAGGCAAGTACAAATGTTAATAAAATTCCTCAACTGTCAGGGCCTGTGTCACAGGTGATACTGAATGTGGACCTCTAGGTTCCATAACAAAGTAAAGGACAGGTTTGTCTCTAGGCACAAAGATCCTCTGGCAGGAGTAGTGGATGCTGTTATGATTCCTTAGGATTAGTACAGCCTGATCTATCTATCTATCTATCTATCTATCTATCTATCTATCTATCATATTCAAAAGGACTGCTTTGTGGTCTTTGACTTTAATTTTATGGCAATTGAAGCCCAGGTCTTGAGGGATAGGAACTTTTCTGAAATGTTGATTCCTAGGGTGCTAAAAGCTAGGACGTTTATTTCCCCCAAGGTGTATCCATGCACATAGGAGGCATGCTTCACTTTGTGCAAGTAAAGAAGTTTTGATCCAAGGAATTACAGTGTGTCACACATCTTAGCTGGATCAGCAACAGGGCCGGTCTGACAAATCATGGGGCCCCCGGGCAATAGGGGATAATGGGGCCCCTATGCCCTCACCCACACTCAAACAAGCTTATGAAAGGTACTAGTGGCATCTCATGGGGACCCCTACTCACCCTGGGTCCTTGGGCAGTGCCCGAGTGCACGAATGGTCAGTCCGCCCATAAAGCAAGTGTCCATTTGTAGTGCTTGTGATCATGTTCCAGAGACTGCTATGCTAGCTTCCCATTCTCCAGTTAAGATGTTTGTACAGGCTGTATCTCATGTGCCCCCAGCCCCATATGATTCCCCTCACCCATCTTACTCATGAAGCTACTCTCCTTGTTTTCATGGCTTCTGCTAGATGTGTGTCTGTGCTGGTGGCTTTGTGCTGTAAAGAACCAATGCTGGTCTTACACAGGGATAAGGTGGTGTTGAGGCCCAAAGCATCCTTCCTTCCTAAGGGGATTTTGCACTTTTGCCCCTACTTTCCATCCCTCTGTCCAGCTCCAGTAATTTCCCATCACTGTCTGGAAGTAGTTCATGCTCTGCATGCTTACTTTGAAGCCAATGTTTCCATTTGAAAGACTAACTCTCTCTTTGTCATCCTTGATTGTCCCTGTAATGGGGAACTAGTTTCTTATTTCAGCATTTCTTGGTGGCTCAAGCAGATCATTATTCAAGCCTAATGTCTTAATCCATATCCGGGTGAATTATACCTTGCTTTCTTTTTCAGGGTAAATTGGGGCTTCATTTGGTAGTAAATGTTAATGGATATTGCCTTATTTTTTAAAAAAATTATCAAAGAACAACTGGCCCAAATAGATAACAAAATGTAGCTGTATATTTTATTTCTATATCTGTATATTTCTTGCAATGACCATAACCCACCTCCAAAAAACCCCTAAAATAAATTCTCCTACTCCTGATGTTTACAGCTATACCATACAGTATATGTGTCTTTTGTTTTGTTGTTTGTACCAATAGTAGGGCCAAGAAACAATAGTTATGACATACTGACACTGACAATAAAAGTTTTTTTCTTTTTATTAATCTTACCTAAAATATATTAACCCATCCCTCAAGTAGTTTGCTTTTGGACATCTTAGTTGTCCCGGAATCCTGTGTCCCTCAAAAAAAAATGGATTTTTGTACTCACTGAGGTTCATTGAGGGACACAGACCCCACTACTTTGTGTTCGTGTCCTTGTTCTCAGACTGCTTGGTTACAAAACCACCAAAGTCTGCTGGGAGTAGGAGGGGTTATACTAGGCTGTTCTTTTTTGGCCAGTGTCTAAATCCTTCTGTAGGCAGCAGTATAAACCCAATTATCTTTGAATCCCGTGCCCCTCCATAAACTCCTAGAACATTTTATGTTAAGTCAAAAAATCTTAACAAAAGCTTTTTAAATCAAAAAAGATGAAATAATTATTATGGTTTTCATAAGCATTTTTCAAGACTGGTTGCATTGTCCGTGTGTGAATGTATATGCAATCCCAAAGCCATAATGTATGTCAGAAGTGTGTCCTCTGACTCTCAGGCTGGCTTCACATCTATATATCTAATTGACATGCACTGCCATTTCCATGACATTTTTTGGTCAATGCCTTTCAATACACCACAGGACTGTGAACCAGCAACATTACAAGTAATGGCAAGTGCGTTTGCATGCATTACCATGTGTTAAAACCAGAGGTGTGAATGAGCTCATAAGTGAACCTGTGTTTTTTTTCCCAAGAAGGGCAAAGCAACAAGTTCACTTTCATTTCATCCCTCACAGCTACACATACTTACTGTCCCTTTAGCTATTGCCATAAGTGACAGTGCAGTGTGCCTGAGAAACCAGTTGGCAAGCACCCGCAGTGTCACATACCCATCATGCCTAGAATTAGAGGATATTTTCACTCCTAGCGGCCAAACAAGGCAAATGAAGCACAAAGTGAGTTTGTATTTGCTGTTGGTTGTAGACCCTTAAAGTGAGCTTGTTGCTTTGCCCATGCAGGACAAACCACAGGTTCACTTTAAGAAAGATTTTGTCTATTTGTATGTTTTGTTTATTACACAAACAGGGTATAAAGTTTATAGACACAGTGTGAAAATGATGTCCCCACTCCCTAACACCAAGGGGTTTATTTACTAAAGCTGGAGAGTCCAAAATCAGACTCACTTCTGCATAGAAACCAATCAGCTTCCAGGTTTCATTGCCAAAGCTTCATTGAACAAGCTGAGGTTAGAAGCTGATTGGTTTCTACGCAGAAGGGAGTCTGATTTTGGACTCTCCAGCTTTAGTAAATAAACCGTCAAGAGGAGACAGGTTTTAATGGAAAAGCAGTGTATCCGCTATATCTCTGTTAGGTGATCACTGTCAATCATTGGTGACTTTACTTCACAGATTGCAGTATTAATTAGTTGCTGCTTGTTATTAAAAGTCAGTGCTTACTCTTTATGTGTTTTAGCAGAGGACTCAGAGGACACAGAGAAACCTCATCAGCATTCAGGTAACAAACTTAATATTAGTTCTTTTATTTTCTGTTGTATACATTCTACCCTGATATATATTTATATTGTATAAAATATAATTTGCTATATACCCAGCTTATCCCAAACCAGTTGCAGCCAGTTTTTTATTTTCAGTTTTTGGATAGAATTAAAAAGGGATAGAACCCTTTTTTTAGGATTTTAGTACAGCCTGTGTCCACATTGAAGAGATTTATGTTCACTTCCTGTCCTGGTGAGAATAAATAAATGTTCCCATTGGGGTCACACATAGCTACAAAAACCTTACAGAGGTTCTTATAGGTTGTATTGCTAAAAACCACTTTAACTGGAGTTTGTTTATATCATAGCATGATCAGATAATAAAGTCAACATTTTCTTTGCATCTATTAGCAAGTGACTATAATTGGCCAAGGCCAATATTTGCAAGAGGGTCAAAAAATTAAATCTTAATAATTAACAACATCTTTGTGTCATTGTATGTTTCTGGCTGTTTTTTTTTTTTTTTTGCTTACTGCAATTATTGGGTCTGACTAGGCAAAGGCAAGAGCTGTTAACCATAAAACAGTTGAAAATGTTATTCAATAGGCTTGAATATGTTCCCTTTATTTTACGGATCATATTTCCCTTTTATTCTAGTGGAAGGCTCAGATGAAGGTTCTATGAAAAGCGATGGTGGAGATCAAGGTGTGTAACATGAAGGGCATGTGTGCTATTTGTTGCCTTGAGATCTAGGAATGCTGAGGAGCTAATGACTTGGCTTCATGGTCACATAATACTATAATGTAGTTACTGTAAGTGTGGATTAAAGGAAATAATACAGGCATACTGGCGGGATTATTTAGAGGCATTATTACCTGCTAGGATAATCATACACCTGTAGAGAAACAAGTATCTATTCTAAATGGATCAGTCAACTCACATACTGCATGTATATCTTTTAAAAGTTAAAAGTAGCAAATGTGCATCTGAAATGTCTAATTTGGAATGGCGTGTTTTATTTAGGTGTGAGTCCCATTAAATATGTAGCATTCATGGTGTTTTATAATAAAGTACAAACAATTTTAGGACGCCTTTGAAAAGATACGGTCACAGTATAACATCATGGCTGCAAATATTCACACAGCTTGCACTATGGTGCCAAATGGAAGTCATAGATCTGAAGGATGTTTGCACACAGATAATAAGTTAACATGGCCATCTATACTGCAACAGAAATATTACCATGGTAGTATGTGGCTCCTCAACGATGCCTGTATATATAAAACAGGAGACAGCGCTTTAAAGGTATATATATATATATATATATATATATAACATAGTAAACTATAGAGTTCATTCCAAAAAGGATGTCCAAATTAGTGTGCAAAACACCTCGGAAGTCCCCAGAAGAAGACATAGATGATATCAGTTAGCATCTACCACCAGTAAGAACCACACAAAGCCTCTAACCAACAGGTGTTGACCCTCCTAATAAAGAATGTTCAAACAGTGCTTATGAAAGACATCTGTCAGCCCACCACTTCCATCCGGCTTGATGCACTCTTATACAAAACTCTGGGCAGTTCAGAAGCCTGAGCGACCAGGGCAGAGTGTGTTGTCAGCAGTGTGGCAGGTCCATCCAGTCTGGACACATCGGAGGGGGGATGACAGTGGATCACTCATAGGTCCGTGCTCCTTACTGTCACTCCTGCAACACTACACAGTCCTATGAGGCTGCCCACTCAGGCTTCTGAACTGCCTAGAGTAGGGTCACATCAAGCTGGATGGAGGTGTTGGACTGAGAAATGTCTGTCATAAGCACTGTTTGAACACTCTTTATTATGAGGGTCAACACCTGTTGGTGAGAGGCTTTGGGGTTGATTTACTAAAGGCAAATAGTCTGTGCACTGCAAGTGCACTTTAAGTGCAGTTGCTGTAGATCTGAGGGGAATCTCTGAAATGAGGAAAAGCTCTGCTGATTTCTATTATCCAATCGCGTGCAAGCAAAAATGCTGTTTTTTTATTTTCCTTGCATGTGATTGGGTACTCTTTGCAAAGTGAAGCTTTATCTCAGTTACTAAGCCCTGAAGCAACTGCACTTGCAGTGCACAGTATATTTTCCTTTAGTAAATGAACCTCATTGTGTGCTCGCTACTGCTGGTAAGTGCTGACTGATATCACCTATGTCGTCTTGTGGGTACTTCTGAGGGGTTTTGGAAACTCCTTTGGACTTTCTTTTTAGACTATTTTAAAACTCTATGGTTTATAATTCTATTGTAATTATGCCTTTACAGCATCACACCCTGTTTTATATATTTTGTAATTTGGAGTCAACAAATAGTGGTAGCTGCTGATAGGATTTGGATACCTGAGCACGAGTATTATTATAGTCATTCGATTGTATGAATATGGCAGCCACAGTATTATATTATATATGCAGCTATCTAGATTGGTATGTCCTCAGTACTAGCTTTGAAGTACTGGATTGCCTGTGATGTCATTTTTGTCCATTGGGCTCTGCTTGTGGTGTTTTGTATACCTTTGTGTATTGTGTTAGCCTCAGGTTGTGGTGTGATCCAGTTTCTGAAGACTCATTCTGAGTAGGCCGTGTGCGCCAAACATGGGGGGGGTTGCTATATTTATTAAAGGTGCCACCATTACACCTGTTTTGTATTGGTTTCCATGGAGAGGGTTAATATCCTGTGTCACTAGGGAGTGTTGCGCACATGCACTCTATGCTCTGTTTCTGCTTTTCAGCATGAGGTAGAATCTTTCCACCATTGCTTTTTAATCAACCTCTTCTAACAGGAGACGTCCCCCATGACTGATGGACAGCTAATAATGTACCTATCCACAAGAAGGGCAGCGAGGTAGAAGCTGGCAATTACAGGCCAGTGAGTTTAACATCTGTTTCTGACCAGGGTGGTGCTGTGAACATTGATTTCAGCAAGGCATTTAATACAGTTCCACATAATGATCTAATACAAAAGTTGTACAAGTTAGGACTTGGCCCTTGAATGGTCCAGTAGATATGCCAGAGTACTAGGTGTCATTGTAGACTCCTATCTGTCTTTCCAGCCCCAGGTCCAATCACTGACAAATTCATATAGACACCACCTCCGCAACATCTCCAAAATACGTCCGTTCCTAACCCCAGAACTACTAAGCAACTCATTCACTCCCTTATTATATCACGACTTAACTACTGTAACTCCCTCTTCACCGGCTTACCTCATCACAGGCTATCCCAGCTTCAGTCTATCCTGAATTCTGCGGCCAGACTCATTCACCTTACTAACCGCTCCGTATCCGCCTCCCCCCTCTGCCAATCCCTCCACTGGCTTCCGATTGCCCAACGCATAAAATTCAAATTACTAACATTGACGTATAAAGCTGTTCATAATACTGCCCCAAACTACATCACCAACCTGATATCCATATACCACCCAAAACGTAATCTCCGCTCCTCACAAGACCTCCTACTCTCTAGTTCCCTGGTCTCCTCCTCCCATGCCCGTCTCCAGGACTTCTCCAGGGCTTCGCCCATCCTCTGGAACTCACTACCCCAATCCATCAGACTGTCACCTACCCTCCTCACCTTTAGGCACACCCTGAAAACCCATCTCTTCAGGGAAGCCTACCCCGCCCTCACCTAATTGCCGATCTCCTCCACTCTTCCTACCACTCCATCCCCCACAGCTATTTCCTTGTGTACCACTATCCCCTCCCTCCTCGATTGTAAGCTCCAAGGAGCAGGGCCCTCGAACCCCTCGTGTATTGCACTGTATTGTTACTGTACTGTCTTGTGTATTGTCTCCCATTATAATGTATAGCGCTGAGCAAACTGTTGGTGCTATATAAATACTGTATATTAATAATAATAATAATATGCAGCTGGCTAAAGGATAGATACCAGAGTGTGGTTGTAAATGGGGTTCACTCGGAAAAGAGACCAGTCAAGTGGTGTACCCCAGGGCTCTGTACTAGGTCCTGTTCTATTTAATCTATATGTAAGTGATATAACTAAAGGTTTGTTGGGTAAGGTATGTCTTTTTGCTGATGACACAAGGTGTGCAAGAGGATTGATAGCCCTGGAGGTGTTTGTAAGGCTAGGTTCACACCTATGCAGTTTGCATTTGATCCGTTTCGGCAGTGCATTTTGCATTTTTGCAAATGCGTTTTTGATGCTTTTTTTTATGTGTTTTGCTTTTTTTTCCTTGTTGCTAGGCAACGCATCAAAAACGCACTACATGCTTTTCTGCAGCATTTCCATTGAAGTCTTGAGAACCAAAAACACAATGTTTTCCCATAGGAAATCATGTTAAATGGACTGTAGTGTGTTTCTGCAAAAGGCAAAAGGCACTGGAAAACGCATAGGTGTGAACCTAGACTACCATGGAACATGATTTGGCATTGCTGGAAGATTGGTCAAAACAGTGGAAATTGCAGTTCAATGTTTCTAAATGTAAAACAATGCACCTAGGGAGAAAGATTCCCTTAAAAGAGTATAACACTGGGGGTATATTGTTGGCCAGCACTTCAGAAGAAAAAGATTTGGGGGTACTTATTTCAGATGATTGCAAAATGAGCAAACAGTGTGGCCAGGAAGCGGGGAAAGCAAATAGAATTCTAGGATGCATCACTACAGGGGTCGTTTAGAATACTGTTTCCAGTTCTGGAGACTTCAGGAGCTTAACATATAGGCCCTGATTCACTATTGGGCGTGGGCGCATATTTATGGGCTTAAGCCCAATTTTCATGGGCGTCCGTCATTTTTTACCCTGCAACCTAATTCACTATTGAGCAGAGCCCATAAGCAGATGCCCAATCTAATTCACAAAGAGACACACGCCCGAAATCAGACTCACAAAACAGACTTGCTAAGAAGCAAGTCTAAAACCATGAAAAATCACTGTAGAGACATGTTCACTTAGAAATTTGCTTTGCCAAATATCAGGACTTCACTTTAAACAATATCTGCTATTTCCAAAAAAATTAAAAATGTGTTAAAAATCGTTTTTTTCAAGGAAATCGACACAGTAAAAATCTAGAAGCCCGTGCAGTGTCTTTGGCAGATACAACTGAGCATGTGCAGAACACATTTTAGACTTCTGCCATGGGCGTTTGCTTTTTAGCCACTGACTAATAGTGAATCTGATTGTGGATTCCTCTGAGAGCCGGCACTCGCTCGCGACTATTGTGTTTAATAAACAGCACTCGGCATATCTTCATGTAATCTAATTAGATTTCCTTAGTTCTAGTGATTCTATTTTTGTTTCTTATCCTTTATAATTATTTCTGTAATGATTTTACTTATTTCAAAGGTCTAGATAATATATATTTTGACAGCTGAATGTAAAAATAAAGGTCCACAATAAAAAAAAAAAAAAAAAAAACAGCGTGGGTCCCCCCTCTCATCCATACCAAGCCCTTCAGGTCTGGTATGGATATTAAGTGGGAACTCCACGCTGAAATTTAAAAAAAAAAACAGCGTGGGTCCCCCTCAATATCCATACCAGACCCTTATCCGAGCATGCAGCCCGGCAGGTCAGGAAAGGGGGGGGACGAGCGAGCGCCCCCCCCCTCCTGAACCATACCAGGCCACATGCCCTCAACATGGGGGGGTGCTTTGAGGCAGGGGGGCTCCCCCCCCCAAAGCACCTTGTCCCCATGTTGATGAGGACAAGGGCCTCTTCCCCACAACCCTGGCCGGTGGTTGTGGGGGTCTGCGGGCGGGGGGCTTATCAGAATCTGGAAGCCCCCTTTAACAAGGGGGCCCCCAGATCCCGGCCCCCCCCCCTACGTGAACGAGTCTGCGGTAGATGCTCCCGCAGACTCCTTCACAAAAAAAAAAAGTGTGGTGTAAAAAAAACACAGTACAGGGTCTTTGACAAGTCCTTTATTAAAACAATGTCCCCCGAAGTAGATCCAACGTCAATCACGGCGGCGGCGGCAGGGACCCGAAAAAAGAAAAAAAAAAAAAGGTTCCGCTCCCGTCGGAGGCTTCCAGCCATGTGAAGAAGAGGCTAGCTGACAGTTCTTATATAGGTATGGGGCGGGGCCAGCCGGGCACATCATCCCCGCCCCTTACCTATTTGAGAAATGTCACCCTGTCTCTCCGCTGAGGCTAACTAGCTGAATGCAGGAGACAGTCTGACATTTCTTATATAGCTATGGGGCGGGGCCAGCCAGGAACAGCAAGCATGTGACATGGGGCGGGTCACTCGGATGATGTCCCCGGCTGGCCCCGCCCCATAGCTATATAAGAAATGTCAGACTGTCTCCTGCATTCAGCTAGTTAGCCTCAGCGGAGAGACAGGGTGACATTTCTCAAATAGGTAAGGGGCGGGGATGATGTGCCCGGCTGGCCCCGCCCCATACCTATATAAGAACTGTCAGCTAGCCTCTTCTTCACAAGGCTGGGAGCCTCCGACGGGAGCGGAACCTTTTTTTTTTTCTTTTTTCGGGTCCCTGCCGCCGCCGTCGTGATTGACGTTGGATCTACTTCGGGGGACATTGTTTTAATAAAGGACTTGTCAAAGACCCTGTACTGTGTTTTTTTTACACCACACTTAGTTTTTTTGTGAAGGAGTCTGCGGGACCATGTACCGCAGACTCGTTCACGTAGGGGGGGGGGCCGGGATCTGGGGGCCCCCTTGTTAAAGGGGGCTTCCAGATTCTGATAAGCCCCCCGCCCGCAGACCCCCACAACCACCGGCCAGGGTTGTGGGGAAGAGGCCCTTGTCCTCATCAACATGGGGACAAGGTGCTTTGGGGGGGGAGCCCCCCCTGCCCCAAAGCACCCCCCCATGTTGAGGGCATGTGGCCTGGTATGGTTCAGGAGGGGGGGGGCGCTCGCTCGTCCCCCCCCTTTCCTGACCTGCCGGGCTGCATGCTCGGATAAGGGTCTGGTATGGATATTGAGGGGGACCCACGCTGTTTTTTTTTTAAATTTCAGCGTGGAGTTCCCCCTTAATACCCATACCAGACCTGAAGGGCTTGGTAAGGATGAGAGGGGGGACCCACGCTGTTTTTTTTATTATTTATTTAATTCACGGAAATAATTTAAAATTCAGCTGTCAGTGGGAAACCCCGATGACAGCTGAAACATTCCTTCTGTCCCTGCAGAGAGCTCCGCTATTATATTTGACATTAAAAAGTATAGAGACTGCAACATTGTATCCATTTGTATCCATTCCGGATATAGATGTTTTTATTCGGATACAAATAGATACAATGTTGCAACCTTTATACTTTTTAATGTCAAATATAATAGCGCAGCTCTCTGCAGGGACAGAAGTAATTACTTCGCTATTATATTTGCAGGCCGTAGATGGGGCGAAAATCGAATAATTTTTTTGCCATTGGTGGTAACGTCGGCCCATTGAACAACCGATTTTTTTTTCTTAAAACGGTCAGTTTTCGCCCCATCTAAGGCCTGCATTTTTCTTTTCCTTATTCTTTTTTTTTATTCTTTTTCTTGCAGGTCATGGCTCATGTGCAGATTATTTATCTGTTAAAAGATCAGCCAATTTGCCGATCATTGCAGCTAAAATCGGCCGATCTGCAAAATCGGCCAATTTTTATCCAAATTTACCAATTAAAAAAAGTTGCAAAATCCCCAAAAATGGCTGACCAATTAACCCACTAACGGGCTGAAAATCAGCCGATTTTTTTTGCGGACGATTTTAGACCCATGTAAAGCAGGCCATAGATGGGTCTAAAATCGGCCGATTTTTCTGCCGAAAAGAAAATCGAACGATTTTCGGGCCGTTAGTGGGTTAATTGGTCAGCTGTTTTTCGGGATTTTGGCACATTTTTTTTATCAGTAAATTTGGAACAAAAAATTTTCAACTTTACTGGTAAACAAAATATGCTAAAATCCCAAAAAATGGCTGACCAATTATCCCAATAACGGAAGAGGCCCTTGTCCCCATTAACATGGGGACAAGGTGCTTTGGGGGGGAGCCCCCCTTCCCCAATGCACCCCCCCATGTTGAGGGCAGGTGGCCTGGTATAGTTCAGGAGGGGGGGCGCTCGCTCGCCCCCCCCTTTCCTGACCTGCCGGGCTGCATGCTCGGATAAGGGTCTGGTATGGATTTTGGGGGGATCCCCAAGCTGTTTTTTTTTATTTCAGCGTGGAGTTCCCCCTTAATATCCATACCAGATCCGAAGGGCTTGGTATGGATGGGAGGGGGGACCCCACGCTTTTTTTTTTTTTTTTTTTACATTCAGCTGTCAGTGGGGAACCCCGCTGACAGTTGAAACATTAACACATGGCTGTCGCTCCTACAATCCCGCATGAGTTATGTTATCAACTCATGCAGCATTTTAGTAGCAAAAACCAATGCAGCGCTCATGTTTCAGCTGTCGGCGGAGTTCCCCACTGACAGTTGATGTAAAAGTATTGCAGGGAATTATAAACAATTTGTAAAAAACCCGGTGTGGGGTCCCCCCTCCCATCCATACTAAGCCCTTCGGGTCTCGTATGGATGTTAAGGGGTAACTCCTTGCTGAAATTAAATAAAAAACAGCATGGGGTACCCCCCAAAATCCATAACAGATACTTATCTGAGCATGCAGCCCAGCAGGTCAGGAAAGGGGGGGGGGGACAAGCGAGCGCCTCCCCCCCTCCTGAACCATACCAGGCCACATGCCCATACCAAATTATTCAAACATTTGTAAACAGACCAATTAACTGAAATGGTTTGGCATTTGTACCCCAAATATGACGTTCCCTGAGGCATTGGTAAACCGAGGTACGCCTGTATTAGTATTGCAATCCTTTGTATTGGGATACATAGAACCATCATACATGTGAATTGGCAACATAGCACAACATTTGTGTCACATTGGAGATATCTGGTAGTTACACTGAACTTGCCCAGGGACCTAAGATTGATTCACAGCACAGAAATACAGGCTGGATTAGCAATGTAGCTCCGTGGATTAGTGGTTAGCACTACTGCCTCACAACTCTAGAGTTGTCGGTTTGAATCCCAACCACGGCAAGGAAGTAGTATGATCTCCGTGTGTGGCTGTCTTCAAATAGATGTTCTGGCAACATCTTTGCTTTCTGTCTAAGTGATCCCTAAAATGTGAATTAGAATGAGGCCTTGTCTGTTGAAACACCTTCAAAGCTGCACCTTATGTGAATGTCATACAATGGGGTAAGATAAGAGCCTGGAGCACTAATAGATTTGATAATGATGGTTTACACTCAACCCACTTTTGTGAAGGATTTGGCAAGCAAAGAGCTGACAGAGAGAGAGAAGAGCGAGCCAGTGAGATGAAGAAGAGGGAGCGAGAAAAACATACTGAAGAGTGATAAAGAGAGACATACAGAAGAGTGAGCGAGAGAGAAGAGCGAGCCAGTGAGACAAAGAAGAGTGAGCGAGAGAGAAAAGACTTGGTTGGTGAATCCACACATCAAACTTGTCACAAATACTGGTATGGATTTTTCCACCAAATGCAAAGCAGACCGCACGCCTTCAAAGATTTATTTCCTTTGTTAATTCTCCTGCTTCGTTCACACTATATGCAAATGAAAATTACTGTTTAAGTTGCCAATTTTACTGTGTTTTCTAGAGAATTACTAACTAGTTGTGTTTTCAATTGTGTGTAGCATTGCGATTTCTATTTGAGTCTAGATGTTAAATTGCTAATAAATGGCCAAAATCTTCAAATACCTTTGAACTCTCACTGCAACAAATGGCGTATGTTAATACACTCACATTCACATTCATTATATCCAATATCAGGTACCATGTCAATTCACAAATCGCACCTGAAATTGCACACCCTGGATGCGACTTGTCATGCGATTGGCATGGCCAGCAACTTGCCCTTTGCATGGCAAATTGCACACAATGTTACTGGGGGCTAACACCACTGTCACATCTAATCTGATGCGGCAATTGCCCAACTTACAGTGAAGTTGCACGAGTTCACAATCCAATTGGATGTGAACAGAGCCTACAGTGGCCAATAGGGTGCGACTTGGTCTACGATTTGCAAGTCGCCTGTAATGCCAATTGCATGGCAATCGCAAACAATGTTACTGGGGGCTACCCGGTCACATTAAAGCAGATTTCTAAGTGGTGTTATTGACACCACAGTCACATCATGTGACTTGCATAGAAGTTGCATGATTTCAAAGTTAGGGTACATGGTGATTTCAAGTGCAATTTGCAAGACAATCGACACCGATCTCTCAGCAAATTGCATGAAAAGTAGTGTATTCATTACTCTATTATTACTTGCGGCTCCAACCAAGTTTGAACCACAACAATATGAACGCTCCAATAGCGTGCACATTGAGTGGGACTTGGCATGTGATTTGCACAACATGCAAGTTGTAAATCGTCTGCAAAGTCGCACCCTATTGTCTGCTATTAGAGTGACCACATGGGTGCGTTTCAAACACTGATTTCTATAGTAGTACATGTACTACTTTAGGGGCAATTTGCATAGAGATCTGTGTCAGATGTCTTGAAAATTGCATTAAAATGGTCAACTTTACTGTAAGTCGCAGGATTTGTAAATCAGCTTTGCCCAGAGTGTAATGTTTGGTGATGTTTGATTTCTGGAGTGTTTTGCCAATTGATGGGAAATTCACCATACTAGTCAAATCGATTTGTCATTTTCAGTATTGCATACAAGATGTGGTCATGTGACTGTCTTAACTCATGCGAGAATCTGGAGGGAATTGTGACCATAGTAGCAATAACGGTTCCAATTGGGGTTCCCTTTCACATCCCTGCTCAATGTTCTGTTGTATGCTGCACACGTACATTTCACTGTATATTTCTTTCTGATTTGTGGGGCCTGTATACCAAGGGTTAATGCAGGTAGGAAGCGGATTCATCAGGTGAAAACACTTTCACTGACCAAATTAAGGTCAGTGGTGGGTGTGGCTTCATTGGGTGTGGGGCCTTGTTTGGCACGCTCCAAATACAACCTAGCTTATATAAAGACGTGCAGTAGGGAGTGATTTGGCCTGTTACTAGGCCGGGTGGTTTGTGACTAAGTCCTTGCTTGTAGTGGTTTGGGGGAAGAAGAGATTTTGTGCTGAATTGCCCCAGACACCACCCAGGCTGTGTTTGGAAGTGGGCTGGAAATGTTTGCATAATTTTGGCCTTGTAAAGTGTTTGTGTGTTATTGCACAATGATTGTGTTTTTTCTCTTTGCATTGAAAGCCTCACACATGTCAATCGTTTTGTTTAAAATCTGCCCTTGTTTTAATTTTGCTTGCTTATTTAGACTCCAATGCATTTTTCTTACAAACCTGCTGACAAATGTATGTGTAGGGGATTTGTAGAGGTGGGAGGGGATTTGTAGAGGTGGGAGGGTTTTTTTTTCACATGCTTTGTTTTCTTGATATTTTGATCTGAAGACTTTTTTTTTGTGAATGGATCTTCATACTAAGTGATTGATTGTGTAAGTAAATCCTATGTGCATGAAAATGTTACTTGATTCATCTTCCCCTTTGTTTCCTGCTATAACCTGAGCACACACAGTTCACTAGAAGTATCTTTAGATTGTAAGCTCTTATGAGCAGGAGTGTTTTATTTTTGCCACATCAATCCTATTTTTGTGACTCACCAAGATATTGACTGTACCTACTTGTTCCTGCTGACCAAATAAATGACGATATATTTGATCAATAAATATTTGACCGATGTTTTTGTGTTTATTTTATGTTCAATATATGAACAACCTTAATAGTTACTTTGTATACTTATATAATCTGCTCAAATGTAGCTTGTAAGAGCGTGAATATGCAAGTGGGTGCAAACTGGCTTTTTCAAAACCAAAAAAAAAACCCACTTGCACCACAATATTGTTATGTACTAATGAATGTCACATTCACTGTGCAGCCAGCTACAGGTTTTCTACAATTCGATTTACAGTAATAAAATAGTCCACACTTTGTTGATTTTTGGCCTTTGGCAACAAATATTAGCCAAGGTTAAAAAAAAACAAATCAATAAGAAACACACATTTGCGAAAGCTATCATAGCCGCACATAAAAATGCGCGATTGCAAACAAATAAGCACCAAACAGGTGTCCGCATGGAGCATGAACGGCTATCCTGGAAGTCCGTCATCACGTGCGCGCGCACCCGGAAGTGGTTGTGGGGAGTGTAAGTGGATGAGAAGTGGTTGGAGGTTTTGTGTTGGTTGAAAATTTTGATAACCTTATTGGCATTTGGACATGGCGAGAGCACAGTTCTCAACTGAGGAGATGATCCTTATATGTACAGTAAGTGTGGCCATTGCAAACATGTTTATAACATGTGAGGGACAGGTAATTGCAATTTTGTGGGTGGAGCCTAGCAGAATCTCACTTGGTGCACATGCTACTTATCTGTACATTAGCTCCTGGGTATTGATGGGTCAATGATATTAACCACTTGCCTACTGGGTACTCCTACCCCCTTCCTGTCCTGGCCAATTTTCATCTTTCTGCACTGTTACCCTTTGAATGACAATTGTGCGGTCATGCCACATTGTACCCATCTTAAATTTATATCAGTTTTTTCAGACAAATAGAGCTTTCTTTGGGTGGTATTGACTTGCTGCTGTGTGTTTTACTTTTTGCTCGATAAACCACAAAATAGCTCATAATGAATAAAAGTCTGTTTATATTATAACATTTGGTAAACTGGTAATTTAGCAACACTGATGTGCGTTGATGAGGCAGCACTGGTGGGTGGCACTGCTGGCCACAGGTGGGCGTAACTGTTGGGTGGCACTGGTGGGCACTGATCATCGGGGCCGACCCCTGCTTTGATAACTGCTGGTTCTCGGCAGTACTTTCCACACATTCTGACAGCGTGATGAAAGTGCAGCCAAGACCCGGCAAATGCATTTCCCGGTGATCAGCGTGTCATTGGACATGGCTGATCACATGGTAAAAAGCCGCTGTGATTGGCCTTTACCACATCACGTGATCAGCTGTGTCCTTAGGACACAGCAATCACGGAGAGCGCGTTCTGCCAGGATGTCATATGACACCCTCCCAGAGCTGCCTGGATGCAGTGTAGCGTTATTCGGCTATCTGCGGTCGCCCAATAGGTAACCAGCTAGGCCTTCATGGCTAATCTTTGAATATCTGGACATGTATACTGCGTATAATGCATTACATTCTACAATGTGTTGGTGTACATGGTATTACAGTGTGCAATGCGTTGCTGGATTCTGCATGACAGTGGACAGCGTATCACAGTGTGCAATGCGTAGCTCCATCCTGCATGACAGTGTACAGTGCATTACAGTCTACAATGTGTGGGTGTACACGGTATTACAGTGTATTACAGTGTGCAATGTGTTGTACACTGCAGTGTGCACTAAAGCATTTTACACTCATGCACTGTACACACTAAAGCATTTTACACTCATGCACTGTACACACTAAAGCATTTTACACTCATGCACTGTACACACTAACGTATTTGACATTTTTAGTGTGCAATGCGTTAGTGTGCAATGCCTTGGACAGTACAATACATGTGCATACCCTGAAAAAGGGTCCTGCACATTTTTGGCCCGGATGCGGTGCAATTTGAGGTGTGCAAAATGTTTGTCTCTAATTGCAACGCGCACAAATTGCATGTGATTTGCCCAGGAGTGCGGTGTTACACCACAATGCATGTATGTGAAGCCAGAATAAAAGGATGTGGATTTTGTCTATTTTTACTTGCGCATGTTAACATTATGTAAGTGCATTATTCTTCTGTTTAACATGCTATAGAAATGCAACATGCATTTGGATGGAGTGTTTTTGTATGTGCATTTTGGAAGTATTCTAAACACACATTGACCCTAGGGCCACACCATATCTTATGCAGGCCATAGATGGGTCGAAAATTGGCCGATTTTTCGTCCGGAAATAAAATCGGCCGATTTTCGGATCGTTAGTGGGCTATTTGTTCGGCCGTTTTTCGGTATTTTGGCAGATTTTTTTTTTCGGTAAAGTTGGAAAAAAAACGGCCGAATTTGCCGATCGGCCGATTTTCGCGGCAATGATGGGCAAATTGGCCGATTTTTTACTGATAAAAAATCTGCACATGAGCAGTGACCTGCAAGAGGAAGACAAAAAGAAGAAAAAGAAGAAGAGGATGAAGAAGAGGATGATGATGAAGAAGAAGAAGAGGATGATGATGATGAAGAAGAAGAAGAGGATGAAGAAGAAGAAGAGGATGATGATGAAGAAGAAGAAGAGGATGATGATGAAGAAGAAGAAGAAGAGGATGATGATGATGAAGAAGAAGAAGAGGATGATGATGATGAAGAAGAAGAGGATGATGATGATGATGAAGAAGAAGAAGATGAAGAAGAAGAGGATGATGATGAAGAGGATGATGATGATGATGAAGAAGATGATGAAGAAGAAGAGGATGATGATGATGAAGAAGAAGAGGATGATGATGATGATGAAGAAGAAGAGGATGATGATGATGAAGAAGAAGAGGATGATGATGATGAGGATGATGATGAAGAAGAGGATGATGATGAAGAAGAAGAAGAAGAAGAAGAAGATGATGATGAAGAGGAGGATGATGATGAAGAAGAATAAGAAGAAGAGGATGATGATGATCAAGATGATGAAGAAGAAGAGGATGAAGAAGAAGAGGATGAAGATGATGAAGAAGAAGAGGATGAAGAAGAAGAGGATGATGATGAAAAAGAAGAAGAGGATGATGATGAAGAAGAAGAAGAAGAAGAGGATGAAAAATGAGAGGAATTCCAGTATGGCAAAAAGTGTCCCTGCAGAGAGCTCCGCTATTTCTTTGACAGTTCCTTGACATTTACAGCGGTTGCAACATTGTATCTATTTGTTTCCGAATAAAAACATCTGTATCCTAAATGGATACAAATAGATACATTGTTGCAACCGCTGTAAATGTCAAGGAACTGTCAAAGAAATAGCGGAGCTCTCTGCAGAGACACTTTTTGCCGGCTGTAGACGGGATGAAAATCGGCCGATTTTTTTTTTACCATTGCTGGCAACGTCGGCCGCTTGAACAACCAATTTTTCATTTTTTAAAAGAAAAATCGGCTGTTTTTCTCCCCGTCTATGGCCTGCATAAGCATTAGTGTGCCTGGGGGAGGGGGGGACCTTTGGCCTTTCCAAACACAGTAGATGCTCCAAGAATGTTTCCTTGAACTCTTGAAATGGTTAAAAAGGAAAGACACTCTAGATAGCCTGCACTGAGAATTGACTGTCATGATGACGTGTCAATGATTATTTGCTCTCATTTTTCAGGAGTGGTACTGCTTGCGGTTGAAGCTGGTAGAAATCCACCATCACGTCCTCCACTCACCTTCACTCATGGCCAGTGGATATTTTGTGGCCGCAGGCAAGAACTGGCATCGAGGACCTGCATAATGACCCTGGCATGCCAGAGGTGGTTTGGAAGCAGCACAGCAATTTGACCATCCCTTTCCTCTATGTTGGTTTTAGGGGTGCAGAATTGCTTCTCGTTCGTGAACGGACTGTCGCCGGATATCAGAGTCCCCATATTTTCAAGATATGTTTTAGCCATGTTGGCTTATTTTTATGTTATTTTCCAAGTGTGTCGCACCTAACCGCACAGTAGTGTGGTGCCATGCGTATTTGTGGCTGTGAATGGGGCTGTTTTTAATAGACGTGTGTAGGTGCAACAACGTTTTCATCATGGTACCTGCGCACATCTACATAGGGCATTGCATTTCTTTGCTGTGCTGGAAAATGTGTGTTCTTGCATGCGTTTCTGCACCACCAATGGTGTGAACAAGTCCTAAGGGCCGGTTCACACTATAGAAACAGTCTAGATGTGTTCCTGATGGGTTTTTTTCATGCCCTTTTGGCATGCATGTTTAGTGTGTTCCAGTACATTTTGAATGCGTTTTGGACATGTTTACATTGCATTTTTATATCCCTTCCACTTATTTTTTTCTATTTTCTTTGTATTCAATGTAGTTAGGGACATGTGCGTTTTAGTACATTCAAGGACGTTTCAATGTGTTCCAGTACAGTTCTGTGCAGAAACAATGCAGCGTGGTCAACTTTGTTTACAGCACCTGCAATGCACTGAAAATGCAAGTGCTGATGTGAACTATGACATTGACAACCATATAACCTTCTTTCTGTGCGTTTGTGATGCTGAAAAAGCAACTGAAACACATGTAGTGTGAACTGGCCCTAAAGTTTATTAGAGGTCAGGGAACAGGACTGACCAGGAATTGTGAATTCAATCAGACTAGTGGTGAGATACAATCAGCAATTGTATAATAATGTGAGATCTGAGCTGTAGCTGATAGAAAATGAGACACATTCACTTGATCAGTAAATAGATAGTTAAAGAGTGGGGCGGTGATCCATAGATTTGCATATGGGACAGGTGATGGCGGGGTGGGGGAGGGGGTCAAGTTGTATAAGGAGACAGATTTAAAAGAGAAAAATGTTACAATGAAATATACACGGCATGAAACTTGCACATTTCCTAATTGGCAGAAGAGTACATTCATCCACTTTCTAGTCATTAGGCAAAATCATAATTGTTTGATCAATATTCCTGGCACTGACACAACCCAGAAAATTGATCTCCATTTTTTAGGATGTAGCCATGACCGGGATTAGAACCCATGAGCCAAGTGCTGTAAGTTCTGAGCTCTAACCACTAAACCACTGTGGGAGACACAGTTTGAGTTATAATGTAGAATAGTTCCATTGTTTGAAAATGATAGAGCGAGCGCTGGTCACATGATATAGACTAGTAAAATGGTATTACACAAGATAAATATAACCAGATAACAGTAGTGCATGAACTCGTGAAAGGTCATCCACCCCTGTGACAGTGTACTACACTATTGAGCACCTTTCTGGCTCCTGTGGCTGAGCTAATTCCTCCCCAGGACCATTTGGGCACCCACCCTGATGGATGGATGGATGGAGCTGGATGACTAACCCATAGCTGCCAGCATACCGCTGCACCCCCAGATGTGTGATGTGTATAACCCATGCACATTAATACTTTTGTTCTGGTGAGTGTAGACCAGTCCCAAGGGTGGTTTACCTTTCACGAGTTCATGCACTACTGTCCGTCACGGAGAGACCACACGTGCCATTCATAGGCACTCTCTGAGTTGGTACTCTCACACGAAGGACATTCCATTATTCAGGAATGATTCTATGAACTTATTTTAGCACCATTTACAATATTACATCATTGTTGCAATTCTTTGCACTTTTTGGTTTTTACATGCGTTCATTATTGATCACATGCATTTATAGCGCTGCACTTGTCTTTACCATAGAATAGTTACGTGATTAAAGAGAATGAAGATATATAATTATATAGGGAAATTAGAAGTATATAAATTATTTGAGATATAAGTGTGTAAATGTTTAACATTTGAGTACAGAATGTTTGACATTCATTAGTAAATGCATTAGTTTCCTGATCATTTTGGAGACACAGCAAGAAAATAAATAGAAGAAAATAGAAAATTCTAATACAGGTGTACAGGTGTATTTATAACATTCTAAGAATTCTTTTGCCATCATGAAAACGCCAATGTAAATAAAGCCCGCGCTTGTGCGCCATCTAGCAAACATATCCGGTATTGCACCTAAAAATGTGCCAGTGATAGCAAAGTAGTCAATAGACGCTCGTCAATGAGCTTGCTAGACGCTGGTCAGACGACTGATTGATTGACCGGAGTCTGCCTGAATGGTCAGTCTCTGCTATTACACTCACATCTTAGTGAATCAGGGCCATAGAGTCTGGAGGAAAGAAGGGAAAGGGGAGACATGATTGAAACCTTTAAATAAATCAAGGGGGCGAATAAGGTTCAGGGGGGGGGAGTATTTTCAACACAAAACCAAAATCAAGAACATGGGGATATGACCTTAAACTAACTGGAGGAAATCTCAAAACTAATCTCAGAAAGTACTATTTTACTGAAACAGTAGTTGATGCTTGGAATAAACGTCCAGCAGAAGTAGTGAGAGAGTCAACAGTAAATAGTTTCAAACATGCTTGGGACAAGCATAGATCTATACTCAGACAAAAATGTAACAACACAAAACAACCCCCCCCCCCTCAAAAAAAAGTAAACAAAACAAATAAAGGGGGCAGACTAGATGGACCACTCTGCCTTTTTCTGACTTTTTCTGACTTATCACTTTTCGATGTTTCTATCCTCCTATTCGCAAGAGACCTAACAACCGGTTTGTGAGCACCCATGGCTTTTACCTGGTATTCAAAATTAAGTTGTCTCTGTTAAGCAGTGTACCATGTTGGATCTCCTGCAGTATCCCTACTCTTGAACCTGACATCGGCAGTCCACTGCATGAGTCCATACATTATTCAGAGTCCTCTCCCTGCTTGCTTTGTTCATATGGCTACATAATTAAGTTTCAGTCAGAGAAATGGAGTCTGAAAGCAAACAGCTTCTGCTGTGGGCTCTAGAAAATTCATAATGCTTTACAAAACCAGTAAATACCTATATTATAAAACATCAGTATATAAACTTGTTTGTAAATGTAAAAAAAAAAAAAACAATTCACCACAAACCATTATATCACCTGTATTATTAAAATGATAAAGTTATTTACTTATTTTATTTTTTTCAGGTACTTATATAGCGCCATCAGTTTACGCCGCGCTTTTACATTCACATCAGTCCCTAACCCTCAAGGAGCGTACAATCTAAAGTCCGTAACTCACATTCATACATACACATACTAGGGCCAATCTAGACAGGGGCCAATTAACCTACCAGCATGCCTTTGGAGTGTGGGAGGAAACTGGAGTACCCGGAGGAAACCCACGCAGGCACAGGGAGAACATGCA
The DNA here is from genome assembly GCF_062004578.1 of Staurois parvus. Taxonomy (NCBI): domain Eukaryota; kingdom Metazoa; phylum Chordata; class Amphibia; order Anura; family Ranidae; genus Staurois; species Staurois parvus. The sequence goes on along the minus strand of NW_028317797.1, from coordinate 7,379,706 downwards.
AACTCCAGGCAGGTGGTGCCGTGGTTGGGATTTAAACCGGCGACCCTAGTGCTGCCAGGCAGAAGTGCTAACCACTTAGAAACTGTGCTGCCCATAAAGTTTGTGTTATACTTTCTCTGTAAGGTTCCTGCTCCTGTGAGAAAACTAATATCCCCATAAGTTATGCACGGTGGGGGGGGGGGGGCTAGTCTTAGGTAGTTTAAGTTATAGTTATGCTGTAATTATAGACCTGCATACACAATGTTATTAATGTAAACCCATGTCTACCAGTCTATGCAGCATTGCTATAGGCATGGCATCAAAGAGATGCAAGGCATGTGCAGTCAATTATAGCTCCTGCTTGCTGCATTCACAACTTTGTGTTTTTCTGTGCAGTTAATGTTAGCCATGTTTTAAATGCAAATGTTTGCCATTTATTCCTATGGAAGCTGTGGTTCCTGGAAACTGCACCAAAGATGCAGCAAGAAAGAATGTTTTAACATGCCGCATTAAAATGCTGAATTTTGAATATAGATTCACCCATGTATTTTGAAAATAGTGGACAGGCTGTGAGTCTATTGGACACCTGATTACATTAGAGCAGTGCTTATTCTGGCTGGCAAAGGTAAGATTACATGACAGATATATCATAGAAACAGCCAAGGTCAGTGGGGAGAATTAGGCTGCTGATTGCTACTGTTTGAAAAAGCGCAAAGTGTTTTTCTAAGTTGTAATGGAGCAGGAAAAATAGTTTGGCACAAATGGTGAACACATATGATTCTTTAACGTGGTATTAAACCCAACAGCAAACATTTATTATATTGCAACTTATCAATTCTTAGATGTGATGTCTACATTAGTTTTCTTTTTTGACTTTCTTTACTTTATTCTGTTGATCAATCCAGTTAATCTGTTGTTTTTCAATAGAACAAGCTTTCCTTCAAATGTATTGGTTGGAGCATTGAGGCAAACTATTTACCACTCACACGGGTGCTTACAATGATCAGCTTTTATTTATTCATGGAAAACCTTTATCCCAAAAGAAAAAAAGACTGTTGCTGTAACTGCTTGTGTAACCGCAGTGTCAGCTGGAATTTATTGATATTCATGATTTATTTTTACTCTGTATTCCAAAAGCTGTTTTTTTTAACATGTGACCAGAAGCAGAGGACTAGAAGATCCTCCAGCCACTGTTTCCTTGCAGACAGGCTGGGAAAAAGCTGTATCATATGACAGCTGTATATCAATTAGGAAAAAGATACTTAGATTTTTTAAATATAATATTTACAGTGCCTTCACTCAGAAAGAGAAGGGATAATGGAAATTAAACAGTGTGGGGGGGGGGATGTACTAAAACTGATGCACTCAAAATCTGGTGCAGCTGTGCATTGTAGCCAATCAGCTTCTAACTTCAGCTTGTTCAATTAGGCTTTGGCAATAAAACCTGGATGCTGATTGGTTTCTATGCTGAGCTGCACCAAATGTTGCACTCTCCAGTTTTAGTAAATGACACCATATGTATTTAGTATCACTTTAACCGCTTTCCCTTTGCCCTATTGCCCAAATACTGCTACAGGGCGGCAGGGCTGTGCAAAATCATGTGTATATACGTGATTTCATATTTCTGGGTAGGGGTGTGCACCCTACCGGTGCCGCCATTGGCGGCTACAGCTACCAATCAACGGGTCCCAGCCAGAGATTCACCGCGGGCACCTAGCGATTGCTGACTATAACTGATGGGGGAGAGGTCTGTATGTAAACAATACAGATCTCTCCCTTTCAGCTCCAGTATGCTGCTTTGTATTGATAGCAGAGGAAAACAAAACAGCATGCCTCCTTAGTAAAACACAGCACACAGTAAAACACACACAGCACACAGTTAACCCTTTGATCGCCCAGATGTTAACCCCTTCCTGCCCAGTGCCATTAGTACAGTGATAGTGCTTTTTATTAGTGTCACTGGGGATGTCAGTGGCAGTTAGTTCCCCCCCAGTGTCAGAATGCCTGCCGCAGCCCCACTATAAGTCGCTGATCGGCGTCACTACTAGTATTAAAAAACAAAAACAAATCCAGTATACATACACCTCCAGTTGTAGATGCTATAACATTCACATAAACCAAATAATTTACATGTATTGGAATTTGTTTTTAGCAAGGACATGTAGCAGAATACATTTTGGCCTAAATTTATGACGAAATATGATTTTTAACATTTTTTACTGGATATGTTTTATAGCAAAAGTCAAATACATTGTTTTTTCGAAATTGTTGGTCTTTTTTTGTTTCTAGCATAAAAAATAAAAAACGCAGAGGCAATCAAATACCACCAAAAGAAAGCTCCATTTGTTGGGAAAAGGACATAAATTTAATTTGGGTGCAGCGTTGCATGACCGCGCAATTGTCAAAGTAATGCAACGCCGTATCGCAAAAAAATGGCCTGGTCAGGAAGGGGGGTAAATCCTCTGGAGGGCAAGTCAACTCAGATTACCTTAAAGTGAACCTTTCCATTCCTAAAGTATTTGAACATTGTGGAATGTTTATAATCATATCAGTGGTTTCAAGCACAACGTTTCTTTAATACATGCAGCCTATACAATATGACCAACATTGTTGCTGATATGCAGTTTTATACATGCTTCTTATTAAAAGACAACAGGTATGCCCTTCTCTTCATCTATTACCATTTCCCTGGGCAGAGAGCAGTGACATGAGACTGTCACATTAAGGACAGGGATGTCTTTGACATGTGGGTTGTGATTAACAACCTTGCTTTACCAACTATGCTGTGCAAGAGACGAGATAACATTGCCTAATAGGTGAATAGCTGGGCTTCTAGAGACAGACTTCAGCAGATTGATTAAAGGTCTATTCACACTAGCCGCTGTGTTACAATGTAGCAGCTGGTGTGCGTTGCACTGCAGGCAGTGCTGATAAACAAATCCTTATCCAACACAACAAACTCTTTACTCCTGCGCTAGGAAAAAGAACTCAGTAGACCCAATAGGAATGTTCTGGAATTTTCTGGAATATGCACTGCTTGCTGCCCTCAACAGACCGGGGTGGTCCGAATACACTGGATACAAATGGAGAAACAGCTCTGGGGCTCTGAGGAAGAGGTTGTGTCCTCGAAACGCGTTAGCCAGTTGTTCATCCAGGGTTCCATCGTATGGACTCAGATGTTGTTTGGATCATACATCTTGTTCAGTTTGACATGCCTGTGTTATTATGTCCATTGTGAGTATGATACCTATGTTTGTTTCTTTAACAAATTATTTTAAACGATAATGCACTAGGTTGGTGTACCCTTTTTCTGTTTCTCCATTTGTAAACAAATCCTTATGCACTGCATTGTTCGCTTTTTTTAAAAAATAACTTTATTGAAATGTCACACAGCAACTTTTTCATAAAGTTCTGTTGGCCTGCATGTGGTGGCTGTGCTAAACTGCGAAAAAAACATTTTTTCAGGATTCACCACCTGCATACCACTGCAACACAGTGATGTGAACTAGCCACACCAGAAACAAGGCATTTTCCCTTGTATTGTGGTGGGACTGTATTAGAATAGCCGCCTAACGCAGTCCCACAGCACCTGATGTGACTTTATCCTTCAGCAAGTGGGTTTACACCCCAGCCGCACTGGGTGCGACTTGGCATGCGATTTGCATTCCATGCGACTTGCAAATTGTATGTCAAGTCGCACCCTATTGTCTGCAATTACAGCGGTCATATCGGTGCGGTTCCAACTTGGTCGGAGTCGCACCGATTTCTAAAGTAGTACATGCACTACTTTTGGTGCATTTTGCATAGACATCTGTGTCAGATGTCTTGCAAATCACACCTGAAATCGGCATGTCCCCCGACTTTGAAATTGTACGACTTCATTGTAAGACGCACGATTTCAAAGTCGGGCTTGATGTGACCGAGGTGTAAAGGAAATAAAATCGCTCAATTCTACAATCAACGCTGGGAATGTCTCCCACGAGGCTATTGTGTTTGTAAGAGGCATAGAAAATAGGCAGCCCCATAAAATTAAAATCCAAAGCCTAATACCTAATATAACAGTAATCTATCTTTGTTAATAGAAGATATTAGTGATTGCATTTTTATTGTACCATCACAAGAGGGCAGAACTACTTCCTGTGATAATAGGAAGACACAGAAGTGGGAACTAAAAATCTAACAATTTGTTTCCGGCAGGACAGTGATTATAGTGAACATCTCCAGTCACATGTAATTAAGTTTTCTGTGTTTATTACAGGTAAGCAGGAGGCTGTTTAACATGATAAATAGGACAAAATGACTTAACGTGCCCTGTTATTATTATTATTATACAGGAATTATATAGCGCCAACGGTTTGCTCAGCGCTTTTCAATATAATGGGAGACAATACAGCAACAATACAGTTCAATACAAGAGGGATTTGAGGGCCCTGCTCCTTGGAGCTTACAATCTAGGAGGGAGGGGTGAGTGGTACAATAGGTAATAACTGTGGGGGATGGACTGGTTGGAAGAGTAGAGGATTCCAGTATAAGCAGAGGGCTGGATAGGCTTCCCTGAAGAGATAGGTTTTCTGTGATCGCCTAAAAGTAAGTAGAGTAGGTGATAGTCTGATAGATTGGGGTAGGGAGTTCCAGAGGATGAGTGAAACCCTGGAGAAGTAATGTATAGAGGACAGTGATTACAGTGAACATATCCAGTCACATGTAATTAAGAGTTTTCGGTGTTTATTACAGTTGTTTCTAATAAAACATTCTGGTTTCACCCAACCTATCCTTCGCACAGTGGAATTATTTACCGTATGTGCAACATGTTCAGCCCACGGGCGGCTCAGTCAACAGAACACAATGATTATTGTACCCAAGTTGATTGATGTATCAATGGGTACAATCAGCCTGCCCATACATGGAACAAGTCTTGGCTGGTCCAAGCCAAACTGACGCATTTCGATCCATGTATGACCGGCTTTACTGTGTGTGCACTGATTATGCCATGGTTAGTTATTTACAAGCTCACTAGCTTGTGGAAATAAACTGAATCGCTGAATTGTTATAAATGTAGCCTTTTTTTTCAGGGATTGAGTTTTCATTACTTACTTGAATTTCTTCTTTGTCAGAGTAGAAGTGGTTATTTTATAGACCACTGATGAAATATATTTACTCAGCAGAAAGAATAATGGCAAGTTGCAGGGACCATGCAGAGACGCTGCTGTTAGCTCACCCTGTCACCAGATCTGACAAATGAAACTCTCAAATCTCTAATATTAATCCAACTAAATAATGTATCAATATTGATTGATAAACTCCCTGTAATGCAAACAAAGCTGAGGCTAAGCATTATTTCCTCAGACCACAAACGTGTAACAGCTGACAAATTGCTGAGTACAGCATCAGAAGACATTGCAAAGTTTTCTTCTTTAATTGTTTTACAACTTGCTCCATCTAGTTTGATGTTTGTTAAGCACAGGTTTGTGGTCTAGAGGTGGTTCAAAGACTGATTGCTTCTATGTCATGTTTATTTGGCTAGACATCAGATCAGTTAATCAATAATACAATTTCATTTTTAAATCCCCCAGTATATTGTAAAGTAGAGTTCTTTCTTATAAGATGTTTTTATAAAAATATTTTCATCTTAAAAAAATCACACAAAAAAGATTCTAACTACTTGGTGAAGTGTCCCTCACATAAAGAAGGTTCTCACTAACTGTTCTGTCTCTCTTGTGGTATATTGGTAATTGGTGATGCCAGGTTATTCATGTTTGAATGTAGCACTTTTCCTAAAATTGGAATCTACCAAAACCTTTTTAGGTACCATTTTTTAAATTTAAAATGTATTGAAATGTTACAATCTCTTCCAAGCCTATATTTCTGCCTGTGACCCTAATGGAAAGATGTTCCCCTCACTTCCTATTATGATGACCAGTAATCCTTGGAACAGGATTTAAGAGGAAATTAAACCAGTCAGCAAATAAACATTATTTTTTAATAGAGTAGGAAGGGGTTAGAACTTCTGCTCCTTGTTGTCTGTAACCCCATGGAGATATCTCCCTTAATTTTCTGTCCCAACAACTGTTGCCACCAGGGATATGAGTTAAAGTAGTTCTAAAGGCTCAAAGTTTTTTTTTTACCTTAATGCATTCTATGCATTGAGGTTGAAAAATGTCTGGGTGCAGACCATCCCCCCCCCAGCCCCCTTTATATGTACCTGAGCCCCATCTCAGTCCAGCAATGTTCATGAGAGCAGCAGCTCTCCTGGGTCTCTAACTCTTCATTGGCTCACACAGCAGTGGAAGACATTAGCTCCTGCTGCTGTCAATCACAGCCAGTGAGCCAGTAAGGTGGGGGGGGGGGTAGAGCCATACTTTGTGTGTGAATGGACACAGAGAGCGCTGCTCGGGAGCGAGATTCTTGAGTGCACCCAAAGCAAGAGGCTTGCTATTGGGGGCACTCAGCAGGAAAGAGGAACCGTTGGTGGGGGACCCAAAAAGAAGAGGATCGAGGCTGCTCTGTGGAAAACCATCGCACAGAGCAGGTAGGTATAACATGTTTGTTTGTTTGTTTTTTTAATTATTTCCTTTGAAATCACTTTAAAATCTCTGAAAATGAACTCAGAAAGCAATAACCTTGAGTTTTAGCTATCTTTACTCACACTGAAGAGCTGCAGCCATGGTCCTGGTTCCATTTTTTTTCAGTGCCGGCGAACACTGTCCTGTAAAATTGACCACTTTCACAGCACTACAGATCCCTCCCCCTGCAGCTGTTCCTGGGCTCCCCCATTTCACCAGAAAGCCTGGGACCACGGTAAGTGGTCAGGTTGGCTTTCCACAGAGGAGACTGAGGAACATCTATTCCCCAATCTCCTTTGTGATGAATGAAGCTGGAAGCAACGAGGATTTTGCCACTTCTGGTTTCAGAGCTGTTTTTCCCTGGCTGTTATACCCAGGGAAGCAGCTCATCAAACAAATCTGTGCTTAATTAGTTGGCTTGGAGAGCAGAGGAGGCATACGGGGTCTAGTAGATCCTTGACATAAACAACACCTGTCACTGCCTAAAGCTATCACAAAGGGTCTTGTTCACCTTTTGGGATAGCAATAAAGTTAAAGTGATATTAAAGGCAATTTAAAGTAAAAAAAGCAAACAAAAATGTCATACTTACCTGCTCTGTTCAATGGTCTTGTACAAAGCAGGCCCGATCTTCCTCTTCTTGACCCCCCTGCTGGTGCTGCTGGCTCCTCCCTTCTGCCAGCTGCGCCAGAGCAAGCAGCTTGCTATGACGGCAACCAAGCAGGTTCTCTCCCAAGCAGCTGCTCTACGTGTCACTTCACACACAGAGCCTCAGCTCGACAATTTACTTTGCACAACATCATATTTTATATTTTACCAAAAATGTGGTATTATATTGTATTTGTTTGCACTAAAATCCATTTAAGTGTATTTTTTCCTAAAATTTGTGTTTGATAAATTGCTGTGAAAATATTATGTGACATAAGAAACTGCAACAGCAACCGTTTTATTCTCCAGGCCCTCATATTTGGGGTATATAATATTTGGGGGTTTTAAGTAAATTTTCTAGCAAAAATTGATGACTTTAACATGTATGTGAAAACTGAACTCATCTGCCCCGGTAGGCACGCAGTTAAAATAAAGTGACTTTTTAAGTTCACCTGTGCCCAGACTATGGACATTAAACTAAATATTCTTAACAAATCGTAAAAGAGTAACACATTTTAAAAGAGTAATCCCTGACATCTCAAGCTGCTATTAAAGCTAAAAAAAACGAGGTGTATCTTGCGCATGGCTCGGTGTATAAGCAATCTCATACTGCCCTAGCCTGTGAGTTTGAACTTAGCAATATACCTCTGCATGTACCACTTTCTTTTTTTAGAACTCAACTTAGTCCAACAGAGAGACAAAAATGGTACATGTCACTTATTGTATATAGGGGAATCAGGACCTCCTTCCTCCTGCTGGTGACCCCTCTAGTGATGCATCCTAGAATTCTGTTTGCTTCCCCCACTGCCTAGCCACACTGTTTGCTCATTTTTCAATCATCTGAAATAAGTACCCCCAAGTTCTTTTCCTATAAAGTGCTGGCCAACACTGTACCCCCAATGTTGTACTCTCTCAAGGGATCCTTTTTTCCTAGGTGCATTTTTTTTTTACCAATCTTCCAGCAATGCCAAATAATGTTCCATGTTACAGACACCTCCAACCCTATTGCATACCTATGTGTCATCAGCAAAAAAGACATACCTTACCCAACAAACCCTTAGTTATATCACTTACATTAAAGAGAACAGGACCTAGTACAAAGCCTTGTGGTACACCATTAGTGACTGGTCTCTATTCCGAGTGAACCCCATTTTCAACCACACTCTGGTATCTATCCTTTAGCCAGCTGTATATCCACTGACCCACCCGAAGGCTAACTCCTAGCTTGTACAACTTTTGTATTAGATCATTATGTAGAACTGTATCAAATGCCTTGCTGAAATCAAGATATGCTATGTCCACAGCACCACCCTGGTCCAAGACATTGGTAATATAGTCAAAAAATCCAATCGGATTAGTCATGCTGCTTTGGATCCAGCAAGTTGTGTGTTTTTAAGTGATCAATGATTCTTCTTTTCAGAAGTGATTCCATTACCTTGACTACAACTGATGTTAAACTCACTGGCCTGTAATTGCTAGCTTCTACTTTGCTGCCCTTCTTGTGGATAGGTACAATATTAGCTGTCTGCCAGTCATGGGGAACGTCTCCTGTTAGAAGAGATTGATTATAAAGATCAGTTAATGGTCCAACAACTATACCTCGAAGTTCTCTTAGAACTCTGGGATGAATACCATCAGGGCCTATTGCTTTGTTAATCTTTAACCGAGCCAGTTCCTCTGCTACTTCTGTCTCCGGAAATCCTAAAAATGATCAATCATTTTAACATTTTTTAATGAACTTAATTTATCACTATGTACAGCAGCATGTTTCATTTTATCAAAATGGATCCAATGTGGATCGAACATTACCACAACACACAAGTGTGAAGCCAGCCTCCAGATTTAAAGAGATAGTTGCTTAATTACAGTTTTGTGTACCTTCGATTTTCTCTGCTTCACAAAAGGCATAATTAAAAATATAATAATATTTTTTTGTTAATAACTCAGTTTAATTACAGTTTTAACTTTTATATTTAGTAGGAATTTTGTAAATTATGTTGTGTTTATGTGTATTAGTAATGATTATAGTGTATTTTTATTGAAAATATAAGTTTACTAAACATTTGGGCAACTATCACTAGATCTTCAACATTAGTAGCACCGTCCTTTTATTCTACCAGTCCTGTGCGTTCCAAAAATGTATGATTTAGGTGGTCTTTTACAAATTCTGAAAACTGTAAATGAAAAATGGGAGTTAAAAAGGATTGAACTATTGCAAATATGGTCTGGCCACCAGAGGAAAGAGTTATACCGCCTGTCAAGTTTTTACTTCCATCTGTGTCCTAGTAACAAAGGGACAAATTCACAATGCAAAGAGAAAATTCACTTCATCAACAGAGGAAACTGTGCTGAATTCAATCATCAATGCATGTGCAGTCAAAAAATTGTGTATTTTTTATTTTTCTTGCACATGATTGGGTGTTCTTTGCAACGAGCTGATAAGTACAAATTCACTTTGTAAGCAGATGTGCTGTATTCCTTAGGTAAATCCACCCACCAACTTTTATATTGAAAAAGAAGCAGCAAGATTTAGCCAATTCTTAGCATTAGAAGTAATAGGGGTGATTTACTAAAAACTGGAGCACTCAGAATCTGGTGCAGCTGTATATGGTAGCCAGTCAGCTTCTAACTTCAGCTTGTTCAATTAAATTTTGGCAATAAAACCTGCAAGCTGATTGGTTTCTATGCAGAGCAGCTCCAGATTTTGCAGTCTCCAGTTTTAGTAAATCTCTCCTACTGTGTTTTTTTTTATTATTAATATACATTCAAACGATTATTTTCTTACAGATTATTTATTTTACAAGCCTTCCTTATTAAGCACACCTAATGTTGTAGATGCAAATGTTAAATTAAAGCTGCTTTAAGAGCGAGGCTAGTATGGACAAATAAATGGTAAAGAATGTCCAACATACTTCCTTTTCCTAAAGAAAATCCTACAGCAGGCTCCACCTTACACATTTGCTCATTTGACCTTAGCTGTTAACATTTCAGTATAGGTGCTCTTTAAATATTTGTCCTGTGTCTCCATTATCATAAAAGGTTCCCATAATGCATAAATACCTTGTAGAGTGCCAATGCGTAATCACACCCTAATTATGTACTGTATATCTCAAGAATGTATTAGCATTTGCTTTATTAGACAAATTATTCTTTCTCAATTGTCACCCAAAGAGAGTTAATTAACTGTACATTTTTAGAAACATTGATTTAAAGGTCATTGGTATTTCTGGTTGTGAAAATTAAGATAGTTTTGCTGAATATTTAAGTAAAATATAACAGGGAGCAGGAAAGGTCTGTTGCTCATAGCTGTCATTTCCTTGCTAAGGCCATCTTCAGGGTTATGCAACTCCACTGGCAAAAGCCGGGGTCACAAAAGCCATCATGTTTGTGCTATACTGTGAGGAGACCCAAAAAGCATTAAATAGAAAATGCTTTTTGTTTGACATTATGAAGAAAAAAAAACATTTTGCTACAGTAAATTACTTAGCGTTCCTAGTGCTCAAAGACAGTCTAAATAGCTGCATACCTCCCAACATTTAAAAATGTAATAAAATTTAATTTAATATGTGGAGCCTTTAAAATGAGACTCCAATTGTGCTAAAAAAAAAATCAGTCCCCTCTTTGAACTCTATATAGATTGTAAGAATTTGAACGCATTTTATTGCACACATTAGCTGTGATTTTTCTAAAAAGGACTGCTACATGGGAGAGCCTGCAGTTACTCTAACTATATGGTCAGTATGCTTTCTGCAACAAAGTATGATGTAATATTAGTATTCCTTTAGACAAGCAAGTCTACTATGTTTGAAAGTATCTCAACAAATGAAAAAATTGCAAAGGATACCTATGATTTGATGCCAAGCTCCCAGCAGGCTTCCAAAAAAAGCAGTGAGACAATCAAAATGAGGAATCAGAGGGGAATTCTGGGTGGTCCCGTGCACAACAACTGTTTCAAGGAGAAAAAAAAAAGATTTTTTATATTTCAATAATTTTTATTGAGTTTTTCAAGGGTAAACATGGGAAAAACAGGGAAAGGATAAATGATTCAGTCATACAATATTACAATAGACAAAATATGATTGATCTTTTTGTTGTAATTCCGTTCTTGGATGGATGAGGTGTTGGTCTTGTTTTAGCAATATCATCACAGGTATTCGTGTATATTTTATGAGCTTTTTTGGTGAGATTTCGGGAGTTATGGGGGGGGGTATTGGAGGGGAGGTGGGGGAGGATAGGAACAAGGGGGGGAAGGATCTAACTGGGAAATTGAGGAGATACCAGTCTTGGTATGGGATATGATTTCATCTCTTGAAATGTCTTCAGGGTTGTATAGAACATTTTGGGTGTTTTAGCCATCGGGTCCACTGGGTGTTGAATTTGTGGTAGGCGGAAGTGTTAATTGCGGATAGTTTTTCCATTTGACATTGGGTGTTAAGGTCTATAATTAATGAAGTGATTGAGGGGGTATTATTCGTATTCCATAATCTAGTAATATTAATTTTTGCTGCAAAGAGTATGTGGGTAATAATAATTCTGGAATGGGTGGAGAGTTTCCCTATTTCAATGTGAAGTAGTGCCAATAAAAGGTTCGGGACTATCGGAGATTTGTTTATTTCGGATATTAATTGGAATGTAGTATTCCAGAAGGATCAAAGTGACTTGCATGACCATAAAATATGGATTGTTGAGCCTAGTTCGCCACAATGTCTCCAGCATGTAGGAAAAAAAGATTTTTTAAAGTTTAACAAATCATAACTAGCTTCAATCTAAGATCAAAATCTAATTTTTAATCATACAAAATGGCAGATTTTGCTGACACTACAGAATCCTGGGAGATGTCCCCCCTTCTGCACACTGATTGACAGCCTCTCTGTGCATGTTTCCTTATGTGTGTCTGTTGGGGAGGGTGTGTCCATTCCCTCCACTCAGGTCTCAGACTACATTCAGTTCTCTTCTCTATGCTGTTCAGTGTGTGACGTCTGATCCCTGTCCACTGCCTTCTGGATCTCAGAAATGCTGTGTAAAATGTGTGCTTTAGGAGGCTGTAGAGAAGGGAGGGCTTTTGATAAACAAGTCTGACTTGTGTAGCAGGATTTGATTCATCTCCGTGTGTCAGTACCTTTTAGGTGAGTGCAGTGTGGTGCGGCAGCAAAATGGCAACCCGGAAGTCTCCTGGGCCAGCTTGGAGTTCACATCCTGTCCACATGTGCACTTCAAGTTGACCCAGGAGACTTCCAGGTTGCCATTCAGCATCCCAGCTTGACTCCATCCGTGGCTGGGAGAGCACTAGTGGATCCTGCAGGACGAGGACAGGTGTTGGTACCTCTTTTCATGATGAGTGATCCTGTTTATTCTACCCTGTGAGTGTTTTTATCCGTTGTAGATTCAAGTCTGCTTTTAATACTGCACTTAGTGGGTGCTTTCCCTTTTTTCTTATCCTGTTTAACCTAATAACCTAGTACCTGCTACAATATTTTGTAAATGCCTTCTGATCCTACTGTGTGTTTATAAGACTGGAAATGAGTACTGTGCATGTTGGTTGCTACAATACTAGTGTAATTGCTCCAAAGGTACAGTTAAACTTTTAACTCCCCAGGTGGATACCTTGTTCAGCTCTTAAAGGAAATCTGTATTGAGGAAGTATGGAAACCAACATTGCTGGCTTTTCCTTTCTGAAAATGCTAGTTTCTTGGCTGTTTTGGTGAATTAATGGTGTCTGTACCTTGAGTCACTGAACCAGAACAAGTATACAGGGCAGATGATGACATCTTTCTATCTTTCCTGATGTGCTTGCTTTTTCCATACTATTGATTCAGAAAGTATTGAAACCATCGGATTAGCATGTCAGGCTTGGATTTTGCATTTTAGAGGGAGGTCAGCAATAATAGCCATAACCACAAGGCATGTAAGGAAGGTAGGCATTTCTTTAGTTTGAACATTTTTTTTATTTTTCAAAGCGTAGTATATAACCTGTTGTCTGCAGCAGATAAAAAATACCACTTTTGCATATTGTGGCTGAAAGGTTGTTAAAGAGTTGGTGTAATATTGGCGGTCCCACATGACAACTGGCCTGTCACATCTTACTTTTCCACATGCTGACCTGCTAGAACTGCCATGGTTATTGAAAAACAGTATGTAGAAACACAGGTCCAATGTAGACCTTTAAAAATACTGTGCTTTATCTACAAAGGGCACAGCAACATGTTCACGTAAAGTGATTGCAAACCCATATTTTGTTTTAGATAACAAACATGTTATACTTACTTGCTCCGTGCAATGGTTTTGTTACCTGCTGTCAGGTGGACCTGTCAACAATCCCACATCACTGCATGGCCAGTTAACCCATCCCTATGCTATCCAAAACTTAAAAATAAATTTGTGGCTGAAGTTACACTTAAAAAATGTACCCGATTCTACTGACATACAAATTCAACTTAAAGCGATACTAAAGGTTAATTTTTTTTTAAATAACATACATGTTTTACTTACCTGCTCCATGCAGTGATTTTGCACAGAGCAGCCTGGATCCTCCTCTTCTTGGGTCCCCTGCCAGCGCTCCTGGCTCCTCCTTTCTGTCGGGTGCCCCCATAGCAAGCAGCTTGCTATGGGGGCATTCAAGCAGGCTGTTCCCAATTCGCTGCTTAGTGTGACCATTCATGCACAGAGCCGTACCTTGGCCCCACCCCCTATCTCTCCTCATTGGCTGACTGTGGCTGACTGTGATTGACAGAAGTGGGAGCCAATGGCTCCTACTTGTTGTCTCAGCCAATGAGGAGGCAGAGACCCTGGACAGCTGAGACTGTTGTGCACATCGATGGATCGTGATGGGGCTCAAGAAAGTATTGAGGGGCTGGGGGAGCTGCTGCTCATAGAAGGTTTTTTTAACTTCATGCTTAGAATACACGAAGGTAACAAACTTTGAGTCTTTACAACCACTTTAAAACAAACCTACAGAACCTAAAATATAAAAGATGCGGCGCTATATCACAAGTAATGAAAATATCCAAGATATCAATATAGTGATCATAGGTGACTAATGTGATCCTGAACAGTAAGCAGAGTAACATGCAGTGCAAAAACAGTCTTTGTGGTAATTTCTCTCCTTCAAAGTGCTGATTCCATGCGGTGAACGTGAAAAGGATAAGGCTGTGCACTCACCAGATGCACAGCGTAACTGCGCATTTAGAGATAAATTATCTCTACAAGATCCACTGATAGCTCTTTAAGGTCAGGTCAAACCCCTTAGGGTAGGAGCTACAGCGTCATTATATTCCTTCCGCCGGCACCATGGAGGTCCCGGCGGCCATCTTTTAATCCACCTCATGGTCAGTGTTTGTTTTGTTTATTTATCCTCACCTATGCTATACTGCTTAGAATAAAATCTTTTAAACGGTATCACGCTATTGGTCTCCTTTCTTTGTGGCCCTTGGTGAGTCACATATCACCTGTAGAGCCATCTTAGAGAGAGACTGTGGATTATCAGCAACATCCAGCGGGTGGAGGAATATCTGGTTTGACCTGACCTTAAAGAGCTATCAGTGGATCTTGTAGAGATAATTTATCTCTAAATGCGCAGTTACGCTGTGCATCTGGTGAGTGCACAGCCTTATCCTTTTCACGTTCACCGCATGGAATCAGCACTTTGAAGGAGAGAAATTACCACATGTTACTCTGCTTACTGTTCAGGATCACATTAGTCACCTATGATCACTATATTGATATCTTGGATATTTTCATTACTTGTGATATAGCGCCGCATCTTTTATATTTTATGTTTTTGTAAGGTTTATTGGTATCCTTTTTGATGCTGTGGCTGCTTTAGTTTCATAGCGCTCGCAACTTCTTTTATAAACCTACAGAACCTGCTTGTGACCTGCGGACTGCCTGTACAATAGACAAGGAGAAAATCTCTATGCAAAAACAAGACATACTGCCAATTTTGTCCTTTATAGTATGCAAATAGTAAATAAATAATTGTTAAAAATCAGTTTTGTTCTATAATGGTAAGGATTTTATACACAAGGTAAATTTAAAGTATACAATGCTCTTGTGTGTTAAGAAATATCAGCATTGAGGTAAAACAATTGGAATATATTGTTTACTGGTTGCCAGGTAACTATGTATGATAGTAAAATTGTACAAATAAAAAGAGGTTAAGAGACATTGAAAGCCTTGATGTTACTCAAAAATAAAAAGTTATTTTTTCTTTACTTGTCAGCAATAGCTAGTCCAAGCAATATTTAATTGTCTTGTTATGCAGCGTTGGAAATGCTGCTCTGTGAAAAATAAAATGTTTGAAAACAATAAAATGTATATAAACTGAAAGGGTAATAATGTCTCACATAAATTTCTATTAGCTAATGAAATAATAAAGGTGTTCTTTATAAATTATATTAACCGCAAATAAAGCGAGGATTTGTTAATTAACTACTAATAAATGATTTCTGCATAGCAAGATGATAGCTAATTAGGAAAGTGAGGAGAATACAATTAAGAAGTAGAGTCACAAAAGTTTCTTTCAATACATAAACTAATTGTCAAGTGAGAGTGTTAAAAAATAAAGGATTCCTCATTGTGATTTGTTAAATAGCCTAACTCAGTAAGATTCACTTGTTCTGTGGTTTAAATATTATTATAAGACGTAGTAGTATTTTGAATAAAACCTGGGCTCAGGTTTTATTTAAAAATCTGATTTCCCACCATATAATTTATACCATATAAGTGTATAAACAACTTTAAAGTGATTCTAAAGGCTTATTTTGTTTTTAGCCACTTGCCCTCTAGAGGATTTACCCCCCTTCCTGACCAGGCCATATTTTGTGATATAGCCAGGGCTGATGTTAGAAACCATTGGGCCCCATACAGCCAACCTGACAGGGCCCTCCTGCCCCCCAAAACTGTTTACTATGCTTCTGTTATGAATGAACACCGTGAGTGATTGGTGCTAATCACTCCTTGTATTCATTCATCAAAGAAAGGGATTTGTAAACATGACATATTTACCAGACCCTTCCCCAACTCTCCATCCTGCAGGATCCTATTGTGTGCTTGCAGCTGCCAGAGGGAAGGAGAGGAAGGAATCTGGCAGCACTGCAAGGGTGGGGGCACACAAGGGGGCCTGACCAGCAGGGAGAAATTTATGGTGCAAAAGAAAGGTGATGGGTTTGGGGTGAGGGGTGGCAATTTCTGGAACCGATCCCCTGTATGGCTCTCTCTAAAGAGAGAGCCATACAGGGGATTGATTCCAGTAATTGCCCCACCACCATGCTGATCACCCTCCCTTCCCACATCCAATTCACCCAGCTGCAGGCCCCCCCCCCCCCCACCGGTCTGGCCTCACACAGGAGGACTGGTTGTACCCCCTTATCCTCTACCCTGGATACGGCGCTGTGATACTATAACTGACGATTGTGCAGTCATGCAACGCTTCACCCAAATTAAATTTATGTCCTTTTTTTCCCACAAATGGAGCTTTCTTTCGGTGGTATTTGATCACCTCTGCGTTTTTTATTATTTGCGCTATAAACAACAAAAGACCGACAATTTTGAAAAAAAAAACGATATTTTTAACTTTTTGCTGTAAAACCTATCCAGTAAAAAATTTTTAAAAAATCAGATTTCGTCATAAATTTAGGCCAAAATGTATTCTGCGACATGTCTTTGCTAAAAAAAAAATCACAATACACGTAAATTAATTGGTTTATGTGAAAGTTATAGTATCTACAAATGGCAGTATATACTGGAATTTTTTTTATACTAGTAATGGCAGTGATCAGTGACTTATAGAGGGACTGCAGCGGGCATTCTGACACTGGGGGAAACTGACTAACTGCCACTGACATCCCCAGTGACGCTAATACAGTGATCAGTGCAAATAAAAAACACTGACACTGAACTAATGACACTGCGCAGGAAGTGGTTAACATCGGGGGCAATCAAAGGGTTAACTGTGTTCTGTGTTGTGTTTTATATTATTTGCTGTGTGTGTTTTACTAGGGAGACAAGCTGCTTTGTATTGCTCTGCTGTGCAGATCAATACAAAGTAGCCTGTTCGTGCTGACAGGGGAGAGATCTGTGTTTACACACAGACCTCTCCCCGTCACTGTTGCTCGACCTGGCGATCAACAGCTGTAGCCACCAATGGCGGTGCGGGTAGGGCAGCATACATGCGCACCCCCTACCCGGGGCGGAAGTGACGGTGCACACTGGTCAGAGGCACTTCCGTTTCCGTTCAGACGACGGAGCCATGGATTCTCGATCACCTCCAGCTTCCTGAAATTCTGCCTGACACTCTCCACGAGACTGTGGGACCCTCTATTCTCCCCAGCAGCCCGGGATTCTGTCATTACCTTAAGTGGCCGGCTCCATACGGGATGAACCCCTGCAGGACACAGTAATAGTCTACTGATGGGCTTGTTTAACTGCCTTACATTGTGAGTTTTAACATTGTGGTTCATTAAAACTTTTCTTACATACTGCACTCAGAGGGCGCCTCTCTTCTCCCTTTTTTCTTTTGTATACAAAGCTGGCTTACTCTGAGATGATTGTTATCTGAAGCGGTTACTAGCCATAGACTTGTGAACATATATTGGGACTTATGAACATATAACACTGGACATTAGCCATTCGTGTGCTGAGATCTCTCTTTTATTTATTTCCTAATCTCTGTACAGCATCTGTCACAAACAAGGCAGAACAGAGAACTAATCACTCCTAATTAGGACCAGCATTTGCTCTATTTTTTATGTTTAGAAGAGTAGTGCAAGCATTATGCTTGCACCACTGTTTAATTCCAACCATCATGTGCATTCATTTTTCTATCAACATTTTGACAAGCCTTCTTTTTATTTCTACACCCTCCAACCCATTTTCTTTTTTTGCTTTTACTATTAGTTTGTATCATAGTGACCACCCAATGAACAACTTAACCGGTGCACTGAGAGAGGTTGCAACAGGTGTGGAATAACCTGATTCTTTTTAGCACAGCGCTGATCTTATGGCCCCTTTCTTTTAAAAACATTACTCCAATGCATATGAACTAGTATTCCTATAGCTGGGTGTGTGATGGCTTGAAATGTATCAATAGCCAAAACTTTTAGGTTTAGATAGAGTAGGTAAGTGTTGTTTTTTTATGGTTTTGTAACATTGGGGAAATTTTCCTTTACTTCCTGTCCAGAGACACTGCAGGAAGTTACAAGAAATATCCTGACTTGAAGAGAATTCCCCATTTGGTCAGTTGTTCTGAAACAGGTGCCCACATTGGAAGATTTCCCCTCACCTTTTGTTTTATAAAATCTGGGAGACAGCGATACAAACTTGACAAAGTCTAACCCTTCCCCACTCCATAAAAAGGACAAAAAAAAGGATTTGCTTACAGATACACTTCAATGTACTCACTTTCATTCCAATTTTTAACGTGCAGGCAAAAACATAATGTTATTTTGCCTCAGCAGCTCAGACTTCGACTGCCTAGTGGAGTGCCTGTGCTGTTGACAAATTGCCTACAGAAGTGATTGCTAAGCTGTGGTTGCACATTTTTTTTCATGGTGGCAAAGTTGACATATTTTACAATTTTTAACCTGGGAAAAGTCCTAATGATGTTTTAGACTCACACTTCTGCAAGACTGCATGATAACAGACTGACACACTGTAGCTGCAATTTTTGTTACTTGGCAGTAGAGTGACAGTTTTTTTATAATGTGGAGAAAGAAATGTCTGAGATTCACATTCCTCACATGGATGTGCTTTTCTCAGGTTGGGTACACAGGAGAATGACAGGCTGTAGCCACATTTTTGTCATTTGGAAGAATGATGACCATTTGCTTAAAAGGGCTGTCTGTACCACAAGTGCCTAGTTTCAGTATACACGGATAAGCCATTACTTTATTACCAACCTCCTAATACTGAGTAGGTCCCCTTTTTGCCACCAAAATAGCCCTGACCTGTTGAGGCATGGATGCCACTAGATTCTTGAAGGTATGCTGTGGTATTTGGCACTGAGTCATCAGTAGCAGATCCTGTAAGTTGCAAGATGGGGCCTTCATGGATCAGTCTTGTTTTTCCAGCACATTCCACAGATTCTCTATTGGATCTCAGCAACATATCGGCATGGATGTCACTCCACTTCCTCAAACTTTATCTTTCCAAAACTGAGCTCATACTATTCCCTTCAGCCCATCTCCCCTCCCCTAACTTCTCCATCAAGATCAATAACACAACCATCAGTTCCTCCCCTCATGCCAGGGTACTAGGTGTAATCCTAGACTCCCATCTGTCCTTCCAGCCCCAAATCCAATCGCTGTCCAAATCTTGTAGACCACCTCTGCAACATCTCCAAGATACACCCGTTCTTAACCTCTGAAACTACAAACAACTTATTCACTCCCTTGTTATATCTCACCTTGACTATTGTAACTCCCTCCTCACTGGCCTACCTCATCGCAGACTATCCCCCCTCCAGTCTATCATGAACGCTGCTGCCAGACTCATCCACCTCACTAACCGTTCTGTATCTGCCACCCCTCTCTGCCAATCCCTGCAATGGTTTCCCATTGCCCAACGAATAAAATTCAAAACATTAATAATAACATATAAAGCTATTTATAACTCTGCCCCAAATTACATCACCAATCTTGTCTCCAAATATCACCCAAACCGTACTCTCCGCTCCTCGCATGACCTCCTGCTCTCTAGCTCCCTTGTCTTCTCCTCCCATGCTCATCTCCAGGACTTCTCCAGAGCTTCCCTTATCCTCTGGAACTCTCTACCCCAATTTATCAAACTATCGCCTACTCTGCTCACTTTTAGGCAATCTCTGAAAACTTATCTCTTCAGGGAAGCCTATCCTGCCCTCACCTAATAATGGAATCTTCTAATCCTCCTACCAGTCCATCCCCCACAGATACTACCTTTTGTACCACTAGCCCCTCCCTCTTAGATTGTAAGCTCCAAGGAGCAGGGCCCTCCTAACCCTCTTGTATTGAACTGTATTGTTGCTGTATTGTCTCCCGTTATATTGTAAAGCGCTGAGCAAACTGTTGGCGCTATATAAATCCTGTATAATAATAATAATCTAGAGATCTTGAGAATTTGGAGGCCAGATCAATACCTCAAGCACATAGTTGTTTTCCTCAAACCATTCTTGAACCATTTTTTCACAGTGTGGCAGGGCACATTATCCTCCTGAAAGAGGTCACTGCCATCAGGGAATGATATTTCCATGAATGGGTGTACTTGGTCAGCAACAATGTTTAGGTAGGTGGTATGTGCCAAGAAACATCCACATGAATGGCAGGACCCAAGGTTTCCCTAGCAGAACATTGCTCAAAGCTTCACACTGCCTCCACCGGCTTGCCTTCTTCCCTTACTGTATCCTAGTGCCATCTCTTTCCCAGGTAAGTGACACATCAGCCATCCACACGATATAAAATGTCCTCCCGCACATGCGCAGATTGAGCTCCTGCAGAGCGGCGCAGTGGCGCGATCTGTCACCGGCCGTGTACCTCGGACACGGCCAATGACATATCTGAGTATCGACCCCGTTGCCGGTACCATGTGACCTGCTGTGACCAATCACAGCAGGTCACATGACAGTTGTATACAATGGATGGCTTCATTCATGCCATCCATTTTATACTACTGCCTAGCTGTGAATGGTTACAGCTAATCACAGGGCACATGTCATGTGATTAGCTGTGGCCAAATCACTGCTAAGCACAAAAAAAAAAAAAAAAAAAACCCTGAATGAATCGATGTCATTCAGGTAAATGCTTGCTTATAGCAAAGTAATTCTTTGCTATAAGCAAATTGTGTAAAAAAAAATAGTACAATGTTACTATGGTAACATTGTACTACTTTGGTCATAGTGAAATATGAAAAAAAAATCTTAAAAAAAAGAAAAAACATTTAATAAAAAATAATAAAAAAAAAATATATATATATAATTTTTTTTTTTCATACTGTCCCCAGTCAGTGTCCCTGATCACCGCCATGCCAGTTATATGATGACGCTGTACTGCACTGGTGACAGTATGTAAAAAAAAAAAAAAAAATTGTGACAATCATTTTTTTCATTTTCTGAAAAAATTCGGCCAAAAAAAATACAACTTCAAAAAACTCGCCATGCCTCTTATGAAATCCGTCGTACTGTCTACTTTACAAAAAGGGGTCATTTGGGGAATATCTGTACTGTTCTGACATTCTTGGGCCTCAAGAAATGAGATTGGCTGTCACTACTTCAGGATTGATCAATATTCAGACCTATACCAGAGTTTGTGAACTCTATCACTTTCCTACAAACTAAAAAACACATCCTAATTTGGGTTATTTTCACCAAAGACATGTAGCAGAATACATCTCAGCCTAAATTTATGAAGAACAATTATTTATTTGCAAACTTTTATAACAGAAACACAAAAAAACTTTTTTTTTTTCAAAATTTTTGGTCTTTTTTTGTTAATTTAGCAAAAAATACATTTTTCCTTTTGTGATAAAGGTTTTACATGAATAAATAAAAGCGGATCATTTAACCACCCCTGCCAGTGTTAAATGGTTTGTTTCATATTTGTAACTGATACATTCTGCTGGAGAGCTTAAGCTTTTGAAAAACAACAGACTTTCCGGCTGTATCATCAGATGAAAATAGAAAGAAAGCCTAAAATAAAAAAAGCCATCACATCTAAGGAATGGTAAGGTGCAATACATTGAATGTATGCTTTTGGGTTTAATACTGCTTTTAAAAAATTAGAAAAATTCACAGAAGGGTATATTGTCCAGTAGTGGCCATACCCATGCAGTCTATAATGTTATTGCTGTGGTGTGCATTTGCATAAAATAAAAAACTGGCGTATTGCAAGTAATCTCCTATGTTTTCTAGCCTGTTAGGCCCAATATATACAGCTGGCTGTCTGTAAAATTACAAATACTATTCAAATATAAGAACATACTTATTCTAATATTTTGTTACTAACAATCTTGTGTATCTATTTATATTTTATTGTACTGCTTGAACAAAGTGTGTGTTTATACCAAGAGAGTACAGTGCTTAAAATCACAGTTATTACATTATAAATACTGTATTTGAGGTCTTTCTAGGCTATAGCTCCGCAGGATGCCTGTTTAGCGAGATGCAAATATTTTTCTTGTATTTTTTTTTTTTCGTAAATGGCAAAATCTCTGTGTGGCTGTAAGGTATAGTCCAAAGTGGAGCTTTGGCTGGGGGTTGAAGTGTTGGCATTGGTCAGGTAAGCCAGGTCAGCAACAAATCTTGACAGTAAGACAGACAGGGTCATACACAGATTGAGTAATGTGGAATCATCAGGCAAAGAGGGTAATCCAGGAATCTGGCAGAGGTCAAAGTCCAGTAGCTCAGCAGTATAGCACACCCAGGGAATCAGATCCAACAAACGGGCACAGTCCATAGGAATTCCTGCAATTTAAGCTGATCTGATTGTGGATTGATTGCATCTGGAAGACAGGTGGGGCTAGAGAGTAATAGAAGCAGAGGTACTATGCAAGATGTATGCTGCAAGAGTCAGGTTCCCCAGTGGCAAAGCAAACACAGACAGCCTAAAGACAAAAGGTCTTAAGTTCAATCCCAGGCACATGACAGTGTTTTAGAGTGTCCCCTGGGTTAAAGCCCATCTCTGGGTAATTTTAACACCCCATACCTTGCTCAGACCTTTCTCCACTCATTCACAGTTTTTTAAAATAAGCCCTAAAAACCCTAAGCCTGTTGTCACATGACTTTCCACAACACCTTTATGATCATGAAAACCATTGATCCACCATTATAGTCTGGGCTTCAGTCAACCGGTCTTGTTGCCACCCGTCTTTGACATCATCACTGCTGGAATCCTATGGAGCCTGTGAGGACCCTGCTGTTAGACATCCAATGGGAAGAGTCTATGTCAACCAGGTAGACATCCAATGGGAAAAGTCTATGTCAACCAGGTAGCAAAGTGGACACCTGAAGAAGAAGAAAGTGAACACCTGAAAAAGAAAGAAGAATCATGACATCAGAAGATTGTGGATTCAGTTGCATAAAAGGGGTCTTTATTTTTTTTTTTTTTAATTAGCAAGATGGACAGTCACTAGCAGAGTGAGTCTAGGGATCAGTTTGCACAAATATTTGCCCCAGCAAATTTCAGTTTGATATTTCTCTTTTTTGTATTGCTTATTTTCTGTATCCATTCTCTCTTCATCCTCTTCTGACTTCTTACCCCCAATTTTCTTCATGTTAGAGGAACTCATCTGTAGTCATTATTTTCCCCATAGCCATTTGGATATAGCTCCTTTAAATTAGCAGTCAGCACTGGTTTATATAGCTTTGTAACCTTTGTTTATATTGAATACTTCTTCAGTCTTCTTAAACAGCAAAATCTTATCTGCATGCATACATCTAGATATTTTTATTGTCAGACTTGTAGCACGTATTATTTTTAGTTTGCTTGTTATTATTTTTCAATGCCTCTTAGATGTCTCTAATATACGTTTTATATTGTTTACCTGAAAGACTATTCGAAATATAACAATCATCATGTCATTATTTACAGCTTGTCTGACATATGTGGGTCATTCTTATTTTCAGTTTTTTTACTGTCAATCTAGTGAGGGGAATGCACTAAGACTGGAACAACTAGAATTTGAAGCAGCTGTGCATGGAAACCAACCAGCTTCTATCTTCAACTTGTTCAGTTAGGCTTTAAAAATAAAGCATAGAAGCCTACTGGTTGCCATGCACAGCTGCTCCAGTCTTAGCAAATTCCCCCCATTGTCTCAGTAACCTCTCAACTTTCTCACACAATATAGTATTTAAAACTACACAATTTTGTTTGGTTATTTGTCAGATTCTATTTTGATACATGACTGGATTAAAATATGCATAAAAAACCCCTCACAATCAGAGTATGGTGACATTGTGTTACCTTCCTCTCATTATCCCATTTATTTTTACTCTGCATTTTTAAATTTTTTTATGTATTGATTGTCAGTCACAACACTGATAAAGGTCTTTGTTGCAAAATAATTTAGTAGCTACATGTTCTTTTTTTTATTAAACACAGTTTATGTCTAGAGTTATTGCTTCAGTATTTATATACTGTGTATAGCTTTTAACTCTTAACTCTTTTACCTGTTAATACTTTTAACTCTCTAATACTTTTAACTCTTTGTAGTTGTAAAATAATTTAGTAGCTAGACGTTCTTTTTTTTAGTTAAATACAATTTAAGTCTAGAGTTATTGCTTCAGTATTGATATACTGTGTATAACTTTTAACTCTTAATACTCTAGTTAAAGATTCTTGAGACACAATTAAAGGATTTTAAACTTTTTGAATTATAGTCACTAGTAAAACTGTACCTTTTACTCCCACACATGGTTACCCAGCATCCAGTAGACAACATCTTTGCAGCTTGTTGTGGCTATTAATTTTTTCGGTCATTTTTATATTATTATAACCGAATTACAGCTTTCAGTTCGATGTAAGCATACAGTATACTAACATAGTTTTGGTAGGAACTGATTTTTCCATTTTTTTAAATTGGTTATAGAGGGCTGTTACCTTTTCTTATTTGTTTTTTTTTTGTCTGATTTATCCTACTTCAATTGAATATTCAATATTTTTTAACATTGTAGTTGAACATTTATTTAGTTTTTTTTTTTTGTCTAAGGTTAGCCAAAGACATTAGATACTTGTTAGTTGATCTAGTAGTTTTCTGAACAATCTTTTGTCTGTGTTTTTTAGTCAAAATGTGAATGTTTTGTATGTTAAAAGGAAAATGTAGAAATGTTAATTGTGCCTGAAGCTTGGTACACACTAGAAGTTTTTTTCATGCATCCTAGTAGGCTGAATGAAAAGAAAAAAGGGAGAGATTGTCGTACTAACACAAGCAGTGCTAGGGTGCTGATTTCCCCAGCTATGCCTTTGTGTTCTGAGAGGGGGACTGTCCCCCCGCAAAAACACACTGATGGCTGCCAGAGCTGATTAGATGTGGGTCAGATGCTGGTGTTCCAGCACGGCCATTCCACAGATGCCAGTCATGAGACACACAGGCTGTAAACATCGGGCAAAAATCAGCTGGATCCTTCTGAACCAACCGATTTCAGATGATTTTTGTTCCGTGTGTACCAGGCTTAAGCAGCATCCTGAAAAAAGTACCTTTTGTCTGGAATTCCAAATAAAAATAAAAGTGGTATGTTAGACTGCCTAGGCATCACTGTATATTTGCAATGTGAGATTTAAGGAGCTTCTGCGTCTGGCTGCTAATCTTAGGTTTGGTGATTTCACTACTGTGCTGCTCACTGTTCTCCTTGCTAGAGAGTCTGACACAAGAAACCAAAGGCCTGCCTTTACCAAAATGGCCACTGTTGACCAGCACTTTGTCCTCTCCCTGTCTTTTTTGAGGAGGGGGCGAAGCTTCCATTGTTTAGTTCCTCTTTAAAGACTTGTTCACACCAACCCGGATGATAAAAGGTGTGAAGGCCCAGAGTCTGTTGTGTATAAATCATAAGGAGCTGTGCTTTGCACAGTTAAAATGCAAGGCACTCAACCTTTTTTTTTTAAACTTTATTGAAATTTTATCAAATTACTTTCCTGTTCTCTAGCTCCCTCATCACTTTCTTCCGTGCTTGCCTCCAGGACTACTCCAGAGCCTCTCCCATCATATGGGACTCCTTACCCCAATCTGTCCAACTGTCTCCTACTATAGCCACCTTTAGGCGATCTCTGAAAACCCATCTCTTTATAGAAGCCTATCCTGCCTTTGCCTAACAGCTGACCTTTTCTTTTCTCCATCAGTTCATACCTTTTGTATAACTTGACCATCCCTTTTAGAGTGTAAGCTGTCCAAACAGTTGGAGATATATATATACATTCTGAATAATAATAATAGTATCTTGAGCCTACACACCACTGCACAGTGTGCCTCATATCATAGAATACAGTATTTTCAGACTTGTTAGCTGTCACCAGTGTAGTGTGTGAAAACAGTGCATGCCATCCATAGTATAGGCCTAAAACTCCTGTATGCAGTTTGGAATAATAGCTCTATAATATTAGGCTGTATCTGTACTATACCCCAACATTTCTGGATGTACAGCTATTCATGGGGTTTAAATAAATACTTTGCATGACTCTAGTCCCTATTCTGAAATGAAAAGTTTTTGTTTGAAATATTACTTGATCAAACACATATATTGGTGAATGTCACTAGTTTCCACTTTTCCAACACAAATCCACCGAACATTTTCAGACCTGCTACATCAGAGGTGCCCTCAGTTTTTTATTTGAATATTTTTTTAGCATTTCTGAAAACTCCAACATGCAAAATTAGCAAATGTCAGAGTTTCCTAACATAAGTTTAAAATTAGTTTTGTCATCAGTCTGGTGAGACTGTGTTTGCAATGTAATCCATCTACCCCCTTCCCTCCCCCTATAGGAGTTTGTGTTTTACTTCATGTCAGAAAGAAATAATCAAAACTTCTTCAAGCTTACTTTAATCTTCCTTTACATGTTTCTCTGCACAGAACCTGCCCCAGTATTTTCTCTGTAATTCTGGGTAAACTATGCTCTTTGTCATGCCGGCACCCATAGATTTGCTTTTTATTAGGCTGGACTGGTTGAAAGCAGCAGTGGGGGTTTACAAACTTCAAAGCTTAAGCGGAAAGGACTTTGCATTTTCCATCTGTATATGAGGTGACAGCAGCTGTCAGGTTTTAAAAAACAGGTAAGGTCATGGTAACTAAATACGTAGTAATGAATAATATGGCTTTAGCTATAATGAGAGATTTATGTAAATTTAGCTTCTTGAGGATGAAAGCTTGCAGTGCATGTTATGTGATGGGCGCAAGTATATTAATGCTCATAGTATTTTACATGGCAGGCATTCAGGGTAGTTGCTCACTTTTGGCAAAAAATTAGAAAAGATGGTTGATAGAAAGTTTCAGCATTATTTAATATATGTATTAATATCAGTGTGCAAGTCATTATTTTCTCTTTTATTTAGTTTCACACCTGATCAAACATTCCTGATGCACAGGGGTTGAGTTATTAAAGGTAAATAGGCTGTTCTTTACAAGGGAATTTTCATTAGCTTTGTGAATGGGGCGAGGCTCCTCTCACTTCCATTATTCAGTTTTGTGCAAGCAAATATGTATATATATATATATATATATATATATGTGTATATATATATATATATTATTTTTTGTTTTGTTTTGTTTTTTTTTTTAATTTTTTAACTTTTTTCTTTGCACATGATAGGTATGCCCAAAGCAAAAACAAAAAAAAAATAGGTATATAAGGCCGACATGATGGGGTAAACAGGGGAAGCAAATAAAAGATAGGGTTAATATATGGAAGCAGGATACAAGGTAATTGATACCAGAAAGGTACCAGAATTGATGGAACTGAATTTCAGGAGGAGCTTCAAGACAAAAATAGGTAGAAATGTGAAAACGTCTAGCAGTGGGAAGTCAGCGAGTATAGAAGAAACTACCATACCTTCAGTGGATGCAATTCTATACACAGCACCTCTGTATGTCTGTAATCATATGCATGTAGGTAAGGCCAAAAAATCATTGCACTTACGCTCCAATCATGGGTACTGGCAGTAGGCCTCTGGCTTAAACTCTCTGGTGTGAGCCCCACTCCCTGCCAGGATTAGTCCTTATTGTGGCACACTTGCACAAATCCACAAATCGCCTTCCTCTTTTCTCCGGCCAGGTACTATTCTCTTCCAGAATAGGTTACTAAAGGGAATCAAAGAGTCCTGGCTACTTTTCAAAAATGTATTTGTTTACAACAGCAATCACATGAAGTCACATGCTATGCTATGGCATTACTTGTCAGAGAAATGCCTACATTGTTGCTTTCCTGGCCCCACTATGTCCCATGAGGGCCATACCAGGAACTCATGTTCTTCTCTTTCTTGGCTTAGTACCCAAACACCCTCTCTATTATGGCTCCATAAACCGGGATTGAGCTTCAAAAACAACCTCTCTGACACTTCCTAACACCCCCTTACATGCTGGACTGGCTAATACTTTTTTTACTCTGCAAAAGGTATGATCTGGGGAACAGTCTAATTCAGGGAGAACTGCAAAATCTATTTATTTGAATCACAGCCAGCAGACTACTTCCAAAGATGAACTGAAATATACACCAAGCTTATCTAAACACTAAATAACATTATTTGTCTAAAGCTGTTCATAGATATAGGCGTTATACAAAAAAATTAAACCACTACATGTGTGAAAGTGATGATATGTTTTGTGTTGAAAGCGGAAGTGATGTAACATTCTTTTGCTTCTGCTGTGTGATGAGACATCTAGCTAACAGGTGGGAAGTCTTACTTTCATCATTCACTGCGTTCGCTGCTAGTAATACAGAGTCATGTCAGAGCTTACTGAGCTTTAACCATTTGCTCTCAGGAAGATTTACCCCAATTCATGACCAGGCCATTTTTTGCTATACGGCACTGTGCTATTTTAACTGACAACTGCGTGGTCATGCAACACTGCACACAAATGAAATTCATATTCTTTTTTTTTTACACAAATAAAGCTTTCTTTGGTGGTATTTGATCATCCCTGGGTTTTTTTATTTTTTGTGCTATAGATGAAAAATACCAAAAATACATTTTTTTTACTTTTTTTTTTGCTATAAAACATATCCAATAAAAACAAAATCAAATTTCTTGAAATTTTGGCTAAAATGTGTTCTGCTACATGTTTTTGGTAAAAAAAAATCCCAATATGTGTATATTAATTTTGTTTGTATGAATGTTCTAGCATCTACAAATGGCGGTATATACTGGAATTTTTATTTATATTTTATACTATTAATGGCAGCGATCAGCGACTTATAGAGGGACTGTGACAGTGCGGCGGGCATTCTGACACTGGGTAACTCCCCCAGTGATCAAAGGGTTGTGTGGTATGGAGTGATTAAACACTGTGCTGTTTAGTGTTTTACTAGGGCTGGCTTTTATCTCTCTGCTTTGCCTGTCCCCACTGACAGTAGACAGATTTGTGTCACAGATCTCTCTTCTGTCAGCTGCTCTGCCGATCAACGAGTCCCGGCCATGAATCGCTGGCTGGGACCCAATGATTGACACCTACAGGAGCCAATGACAGCGCGCATCATGAGCACGCCCCCTACCCAGAAGTGCAAAGTCATGTGTGTATATACACACTATATATAGCTGTGATTTTGTACAGAGCAGTCACCCTGTAGCAGTAAAACTGATATAAGATAGCTGGGAAGTGCTTAAAGAGGGAAATTTATTGGTGTCTGTTTAGCTGGTGCCTCTGTGACTGAAGCTGCCAATTTATCAAAGGTTATGACGGCCTATACAGTTTCCAGCAAATTGTCTGATAAACATAAGTGCGGTCGACATGGTCAACTGACCAAAAGAGACAAAAGGACATTGTGCAGGATTGTGATCTGGATTAAAAAAAACAACTCCTGCAAAAGTGACTGCAGAGCTCAGTTTCAGTTCCCTTGAAGACTGAGATTGAGCTCTGCAGTCACATTTGCAGCAGTGGTGTATTTAGGTTTTTTGCTGCCCTAGGCAACAAAAAAACTGGACCCCCGCGAGCCAGCATCTGCCACCCACCCGACCCGTTGCTGCGCCCACCCCTGCTATAGAGAGATAGACTGACCTTCACAGCTCCGGGCATTTCATTGCCCTCCCCTCTCTACATGGCAAATGTCAGGAAACACCAATTTTTGGATGCGTGCCCCCCCCCCCCAAAAAAAAATAAAATAGATAAATAAATTGCACTTGGCTTTGTTCCCTACCCAGCACACACAGTCTACTCTCTCTCACAACTCAACATTCTGTGAGAGGGAAAGTGAGCTGACTGCATATGCTCAGCTACTCATTTCTGTGCCCTTCCAATTCCATCCTGCAGATCCCCAGCAGCACCACCTCCAGCCAGCATCATCCTCCTCCCCTCCCCCTGGCAGGGCTCCCTCTCTCCTCCACAGACAGCACCCGTCCCTCTGCTCCATTCTCCCCAAATCCCCATACAGACAATGGACAGAGTCGAGGTAAGGCACCATTCACAGATCAGCGGAGGCTCCTCCTCTCTTCCAACTCGTGTGTGCCCTGCAGATCCGGTGTAGCGGCAAGATCTGTCCCCCTATTAAGATCTGTCCCCCTGACGCATCTGCGCATGTCACGGTTTCAGAGAAGATCAAGCGATCACAGAGCTACTGCATCCGACCTCTCTCCTTTCCATGTTGCTTCTATCCATCTTGCGGGAGCGTTGGCTATTGATCCACGGGATCAGCTTCAGTGGTGCGTGTACTCAGCAGTGCAGCCTAAAAGGGGTTAACTGTGGCAGTTCTGTGCTATGGATGGTGATCGGCGATTGGCTACTTCTACCGAAAACCGTGACATGCGAAGATGTGTCAGGGGGACAGATCTTCATGGGGGACAGATCTTGCCACTACACCGGCTGCTCAGTGATCCCAGTTCCTGGAGGTGTGGCCGGATAAAAGAGAGGAGGGGAGGGGTTAGCTAATGCTAACGTCAAACGGGCAGAACGAGTCTAGCTGGGCTAAGCAGCCCACACATCGCGGCACGGCATCTGCAAGTGATTTGGTTTGGGGAGTAGGACACTGGACACTTTCTCCCCCCGTCCTCCAGCAGGCTATCACGGATAGGATCCATTCCCATGCAGGTGGCGGAGAAAAGCAAGCCTAGATAACGGCTCTGCTGACAAGGGGGGCGGTGCCGCTCCCCTGAAAAATGCCGCCCTAGGTGAATGCCTACTTTGCCTTGCGGCAAATACGCCCCTGATTTGCAGCAGTTACTTGGTCACCAACAATTTTCCCTCTTTAAAGCTCAGTAAGCTCTGACATGACTCCGTATTACTAGCAGCTCAAACAGTGAATGACAAAAGTGAGGGTTCCCACCTTTTAGCTAGGTGTCTCTTCACACAGTGGAAGCAAAAGTTTCCTTTTATTTTGTCTAACCCCTGTATTAGAAGGTGGCCAAACATCCAGGCAGAATCAAAAAGAAGAAACAAGAAATATCCAAATCTGCCATTTTTCAGTTTCACAAAGAAATATTGTACATTGGCAGTTTGTGAATAACAGTGATATATATTTTTTCCTGCCACGTACAGATAAATATTCCAGGGTTCACAATCACTACTGCATGAACACCCCCACATAATGGCATACTAACAGTCCTATGCTAGAGCAATTCATGAATTCATAATGATTATATATACCTGTTACTGCCAAACTGTCTCATAACTTTACAACATATTGAGTCCCACAACAGTCAGTTATCAGTGTCATTACATTAGAAATTATAATTATATTATTGGTTTATTTATAAAGTAATGTTTTCAATGGCCAAATCCATACTCTTATATGCACTTAGTTATAACAGCGTATTTAAAAAACTCTTTGAGATATGCGCCTGAAGCTTCTGCTTTGAGGACATGAAAAGCCCTTTGATTCATTTCGTTACAACAGTCCCTTAGCATATATATCAGTTGCCATTCAGACAACTCAAACGGCCCTGCAGATCACAGCAGAAGTCCTTTTTGAAGGAACACAGAAAAAAGTATTGTTAGAAAAACAAAACAAACTATATTTTCGTATTTAAGCCCAGATGACTCTCTTTGCTGCTTTTATCGCTCAGTTTGTGAAGGACAACAAAAATGAACCTTTTTGTTAATCTAGTGTGAAAATTCATTGGCTTCCTCCACCCAAAGCAGCACAGCTGCCTTGTGGCAATCACACAATTTAATTGTTAGAATTTCCAGCTAAAATTGTGGCTTTAAAGACACATATCAGAATATAATTGGCTAGAAAGGAAAAAAAGAAGTTTAAACAGTTAATGGTGACATTTATACATGCGTTGTCCAAATATATATAATGGATAACCATTTGCATAGACTGCTACTTTAGATAACAGCATTTTTTCTTTTAAAAGCATTTGTTTTTACCATGAGTGCTACACAGATTATCCATTGAGTATTTTGTTCCATTACCTTCTGCCCCCACGTTTGCATAAAACAACTTGTCTGATTTGCATATTCATGATTCTGGATGGTGGAATACAGTTCTCGCTTTGTGGTTTGATGAGTCAATTAGCTCAGCCGTCTCTTTGCAGCTGATATGTGCACCAGTATTATTTGTAAGGTAATATATTTTTTACCTTAACAAATTGCTGTGTTTTTCGCTGTTAGGTTGCCATTGGAATTATTACATTTAGCTGCTAGACTTAAGTGTGTTATTATTTCTAGAAGAGCTGTTTGGATTTTTGGTCATGCATACATATAGAAAGTGGTACATTGAACTTCTTGTTCCTCAGTGCAAACAGCCTGAGAAAGTTGCCATATGATGCGAACGATGATGTCACTGCATGAATCATGCTGTTATTGTCACACCTAAAACTTCAGATGATGAGACATTATGCTGTAAAAGTTATACCTATATACAATAGTTACATGCATAGTTCCATAGTCGGTAAGGTTGAATAAAGACACCAGCCCAACAAGTTCATCTGGTGTGGATGTGTGTGTGTTCATGTTAAAACTCATATCAGTGTATACTGTGTTCTTTAAGATGCCCAGCCAAAAGTTTTTTTAAACTATCAATACTTCCTGTTAACAACACCAATTGTGGAAGTGAGTTCCAAATCCTTACCACTCTGACACTGCAAAATCCCCTACGCAGTTTAGGGGTACACTGCTTATCTTCCAGTTTCACTGAGTGGCCCCTTGTCTTCTCTTACTCCCTGAGACTGAATAGTTTATTCTTTATGGCAGAATCACCATTGAAGTATTTGTATAATTGCTATCCTATCTCCTCTCAAGAGTGTCTTCTCCACGCTTTCCCTAATTATTATTTCAACAGAATGGCAAGAAATTCTTGGATGAACTGTAAAGGGTAAAATGTCTTAGGCTGGTTTGAAATTGTTGGGTTGGTAGCCATGTGCCCCCCCCCCCCTTCCCATAACCATAAATCATAGGATGATATGGTATAATATGGAATGGTATAACACCATAAATATCTGTACATTTCTGGCTATCCTTAGCACCTGGGTCAATGGGTTTTGAGCTTGTGTCAATGGCATAGGTTTGACATTAATTTCCAAATACTCTAAGCCCTGGTGCTGTCCATCAGTGATCTCCCAAAGGCTGAAAGGTCCCCCAAACATGAGCAGCTTACCAACCACTGGAAATGGATAACAGAATATAAAGACAAGAGGTAGCACTTCAAAGTATATGGTGACTGTCAATCAAGTGACCCTGTTCCAAAGAAAGTCACCATATATTGCTAGGAATATAGTTCCAGTGTTTATTGACCACTGGTGAAATGTAACAAATGGGCTCAGAATTCCACTACACAGACAGACTGAAGTTGTATTTGGTGCATTATGGTGTCATCCAAGAAGACTAAAAACATGCCCTACTTGATGGCCAAACAATCTGGGAACCTCCATTGCCAAAGACAAGGGGGACCACAATGTGATGGTCTTGTAATGCACTGAAGACAACCAAATCCCACCAACAAAATGGCAGCAATGCAGATGTACAGGAGCCGATGTGAGGTCACAGGAAGCCGTGAAAATTGGATGCAAAATTTTGCCATTTAGGCTAAATGAATTGATGTCAATAGGGAAGGGGAAATTAAGTTTTATTTATGCTGTTTTAAGAGTGCAATTTACTTTGATAGCAAGAGAATAGTTATGGGAGCTCTTTTCAGCTATTCTGGACCTACTTTTGTTGCAAACATGGCCCCTCATTTGCCTTATTATATTATTGTTGCAGGTGGAATAAACACAATTTACCCCCAAGTTGGAATGTAATTTTTTGGTGGGTTCACCCATTTAGTATCTTATTTAACAAAGTGAGAAAACCTTCTGAGCCTAGTTATTCTGGATATGAATCGATTGTCCTGCAGTTCTGACACCCAAGTGTTACTTCATATGCTACACAAATAATTGTATCAGCTGGTTTAAAGCTCCATCAGACTGTCTCATACTGAATTAACTGAGCTAAACTTTTACCAGAACTCTGACATTCAGCCTGAAACTTAAATATTATTGCTCCAGAAAGCACATGAGTTATCTCATCTGCCTTTACAGGCTGTGACAGGCTTATTGTTACCTCGCATGATGAAGAGTTTTATTTCCCCCACTTCTGATGTATAGAAGATGTGAGATTTACTATATGTGACAGAATGCTTAGAGCAGCTTTTACACTTTTCTGTTTGTTTGGAAAATATTCCTCATCAGCAATTTTTGACTTTGATCTCTGGGAGGCTGTATGTCAAATGGATGAGTGGATGCCAAACTTTGCATGAATGATTTTATGTGAGCACTCTTCTTTAATATTAATGTATGTACATACTGCACATACAGTTCTATGCAATACACGTACACTTTGAACGTGGCATGGTTGTTGGTGCCAGACGGGCTGGTCTGAGTATTTAAAAAACTGCTGATCTACTGGGATTTTCATGCAAAATCATCTCTAGGGTTTACAGAGAATGGTCTGAAAAAGAGAAAATATACATTGAGCCGCAGTTGTGTGGACAAAAATGCCTAGTTGATGTCAGAGGTCAGAGGAGAATGGGAAGACTGGTTTGAGATGATAGAAAGGCAACAGAAGCTCATGTCAGTATGGAACAAAATCTCTGAGGAATGTTTCCAACACCTTGTTGAATCTATGCCATGAAAAATTAATGCAGTTCTGAAGGCAAAAGAGACCCAACCCGGTACTAGCAAGTTGTTCCTAATAAAGTGGCCGGTGAGTGTATAAGCAACTAGTAAAAACTTAAACATTAGTTAAAATTAGTATAGACAAAGGTATTAAAAACATTGTAGAAGACCTGGGGCACTTTGAGGCACTGCAGGGAGAAGAATGATGTAAGGTGCTTAGCAGGTCAGGGCAAATGGTGGGTGGGCCCACAATGTGCTGGTAGTGGGAGGGGTTTAAAGGAGCATAGTTAAATAAATTTTGCATTCACTCACTGCACACATAGGCCACAGCAGTTGTATGCATGTAGGCAGGTCTGGTTTGTTGTCTCCACTGCAGGTGGCACTCAAACCGAGTTGTACCTCAGCCTGGAGAGGATATTCAAGGGAAACAAGATTTCTCTATGGTTTCCAGGGTCAATGGAACAGCATTCTGGTTGGCTACGCTGCACCCATTGGCAGCCATCTTTGGTCAGCAGGGTCAATTTAAGTCCCTGCCCCTGGGATTTGGAACGCTTCTGGTGAGTGACTAGTGTAGGGAGAGAGACCCTGCTTGTTAGGGAAGGTAACTAGTGGTAGGGAGAGGTTTCTGATGGGGATGGCAAGATTTGGGACTTGCTATCCTGGAAAGGAGCTTCCCTCTTGGGACCAGACCAGCCAAGCCGTGGTTCACTCTCTGAAACATACGCTGTCAGCACCTTTTCTCCTACACTTCTGACTACATTGAACTGTGAGTTATTTCCCCACTGTTCTCCCACCAAGGTGTCGGTAATGTTGGCATCAACTTTTGCTGCAACTGGACGGTTTTGCTGCAACTGGACTCTGTGTAATTACTACCCATACCATGCTGCACCTACCTACATGCATAAAAATATTTAAAGACGTATGTATAGCCATCATAATATTTTTTTGTCTTGGGTAAGGAAGCGGTAAAACTTCTGCTAGGTTTGCTCCTGTAGGCAGAAAGACAGAAAGTGATGGTAAATCCAACATTTTACAGTTGTCACCAGAAAAAAATGGGAGGGAAAATATTCCAATGGGGACATCTGCTCTGGTGACGTCTATTAAAAAACAAACTTTATAGACCTTCAAAAAACATATTGTTTTAGAGATCCTCTTAATTCTGGTTTTGTGCCCTACCTTTCCTACTCTGTCCAGAACAAAGAATAGTTTTGGCTATACACTTTTTGTACATGATTACTCATTCATTTCCACAAAGAAGAGTCTTAGAATCACAATCATCAAAAAAAAATTAAACTCTTTTGTTACCCATGCATTATTGCACACACAATATAGACAGAGAGCTGATGCTTTGTCTTAGCCTAACTTGAAGAAGAACTTTATTAACATAGCCATAGACTACCTAGGTAACAGTAACTGTTAGGATAATGAACACTTTAGTCAGGAGTGTGCTTCCCTCTTCCTTATCCCAGAAAGCAAAATTCTCCCCAGTGAAATGTCCCCCTTTTGCCCCATTAAACCCCGAAATAGTGAAATTCCTACAAAAATGGAATGCCTCTTTCTTTAACCAACCCGTAAAAGCAAACGTATTCCCCTTAACGTAAAAATCCCCTTCCAAAGCAAATATATCCCTCCCACCAAGCTTTACCAAAGCAAATAACTCACTCACTACTAAAAAAACCCCACCTTCCACAAGCAAATCCGCAAAAATCTCCCCTCAAGCAAACCATAAAAAAAGGTTCCCTTGTACAAAAATACCCCTCCCCATTACACATTCTTACCCTCAAAGCAAACCTCTTGCTCAAGCAGCTCCCCCTTACCCTAACCAACCCCTCTGTTAAACATTCCCCACCTACAAGAAGAAATCCAGGGGAAGTTCTCATTCCTAGACTTTTACTCAGCTGTGGCATATGAAGCATCAGAGCTGAGGAGGAGCCTAAGAATTCCATCAGCTCTGCACAGCCTATTGCCACAGGTACATAAAGATATCTGTTGATCTGCTAGAAATGCATTCAGATCCTAAGTCCTGTTGTGCGCTGTCAGCATACAGCAATTACACAAGTGGTGTCAGCCCTGCCCAGTTGTCTTTTGATAAATTACTAAACCCTTCCACTCTCCTACTCTTTGCAACATAGATACTACTTTTAAGGAAATATGGACAGGAAACAGGAGAGTTCTCATTTATAACAGGATTGACAGTTTTTCTTTTTTGCACTTCTCTCTGAGATATGAGCCAACGCTTTCAATGGTACTGTATATTTAGCAGATCATAAGGGAGCAAATAAGAGAAATTTATTGTTAGGGTTTACATACACTTTAAAGGAGACCATATCAGTATTTTTCAACCTTTTTTCTGCCAAGGCACCCTTTAGAACTGTGCACAATCCTGGGGCACACCAGTCTGAGAGCTAGTTCACACCAGGAGGTTCATCTGAGCACGCTTTTTATTGTGTGTTTACACATGTCACGGTTTTTAATGGTCAATGATCTTAGGTTGTAATTCTTCCTCCAAATTCCCCTCCTAGTACATCCCCCAAATTCCCTCTTCTAACAGAAATCCCCCACCAAATCCCCTCTCCTAGCACAACCAACTCCAAATTCCTTCTAGCACATGCTCCCAAATCCCTACTCATAGTACAAACTCTGCTCCAAAATCTCCCCCATCCTCTTTCCTAGCACAAAACCCTCAAATCTCCCCTCCTAACACACAAACCCCACCAAATCCTTCCAAGCACAGCACCCCCAAAATCCTCCTCCTAGCACAACCCCTCAAAATCCTCCCTCCTAGCACAACCCAAATGTTCCCAAATTGCCACTTTTAGCACAAACCCCACTCCAACCCCCCCAATCCTCTCTCCCCACACAATCCCCTCAAATTCCCCCCCCCCAAAGCCCCCCTCTTACCACAAATCCCCCCAATCCCTCTTCCTAGCAGCTACGTGAAGCTCTCTCCTTCTCCCTGCAGCTACGTGTACTATTGCTGGCAAAGCAGAAAGCTCCCCGACATGCCCCCCGACATTTTTTTAACAAACAATGACGATATCGGTTGGTAGGATGTGGGCAGGCGGCCCGCACAGCTTTGTGCTTTGCTGGCAATGGTACACATAGGTGCAGGGAGAAGGAAAGAGCTGCGCGGGCTGTGCTGTTTCTCTCCTTGCAGAGTCACAGTGAACGGGAGTGAACACAGTAGTGCTCAGAGCAGGATGTTCCTGCGGCACCCCCGAGGATTCCTTGTGGCACCCGAGGGTGCTGCTGCACCCCGGTTGAAAAACCCTGCTCTATATTACAGAAGCCTAAAAACATTAATGCCTTGCATTTAGCACAATTATATATAATCTATGTTTATATTAACGTCCCACAATTTCCAGAACACCAGAAATCAGGCTGAGGGTGGGAGTGCCAACATTGTAGGCAAATCAGGTTTAGTTGCATGGTGCTGTTACACTAACATGTATTGGGAAATGGGAAAAGGACAGAGCAAAATTTAGGAGGTTTAAAAAGATAAGTTATTAGCTGAGTCCTGATTAAATCACTTGGCATATAGGGGTTGATTTACTAAAACTGAAGCGTGCAAAATCTGGTGCAGCTCTGCATAGACACCAATCAGCTTCCAGGTTTTATTGTCAAAGCTTAATTGAACAAGCTGAAGTTAGAAGCTGATTGGCTACCATGAACAACTGCACCATATTTCGCATTCTCCAGTTTTCAATCAACCCCCCCTGTGTATCAAAGGTTTCCTAGTAGAAAGGAAGAAAACAAAAATATTTTGCAAAATATGTAATCCTTTTGTAGTTCACTTGAGATAGCAACTGCTATGAGGACAAGGTAAGTTGCATAATTCAAAGTACTCATTACATGAGAAGACGTTTATTGGTGACTTTTATCCTGACTGTAGAATGACAGCATCTCACCAGGCCTTTCAGCACTTATTTGACCACACTAACCAAGAGATATTTGACACACTCCCTGTAGGATAGGTCTTACAGTAATGGTCCTTACTGTTCTATATAGCCTTGGTGGAGCTTTGTCAAACCATGGAGGCACCTCATTTTCTCAACATGTACTTTTCCTTCACTATTACTACAGTAAAGGGAATAATAGTGGGTTAGTACACAGTGGGGGGAGATTTACTAAAACTGGTGCGGTTGTGCATGGTAGCCAATCAGCTTCAAACTCCAGCTTGTTCAGTTAAGCTTTGACAATAAAACCTGGAAACTGATTGGTTTCTATGCAGAGCTGAACCTGATTTTGCATGCTCCAGTCTTAGTAACCCCCAGCCCCATTATCTTTTGGTATTATGATCACAAAATCAAATGTTAAAATGTTTTTCTTTTTCTTGTTCAGGTAAATCTTATCTCCAACCAGTAGATAGAGCTCTAGGTTCCGTTTTACTTTCTTTACAGTCAGTTCTTAATCCCCCGCACCCTGAAACAAGCCTGATGTTTACAGACTTGATTAGTTTAGGTCAAAATATACACACAAAACTGAATAACTCATTACCGCTTCCCGACCGCCCTGTAGCAGATATACTGCTACAGGGCGGCACTGGTGCGCAAAATCAGGTATATATACATGTGTTTTGCATTTCCGGGTAGGGGGAGCGCAAGCCCTACCCGCGCTACCATTCGCCATCTGTCAATCACTGGTTCCCGGCTGGTGATTACTCACCAGCACTCGGCAATTGCTGAGCATCTCTAACGGGGCATAGAACTGTATGTAAACAATACAGTTCTCCTTCATGTCAGCTTGCGTACACTACTTTGGATGGCTGTGCACAGCACAGCCATCCAAAGCAGTGTGATTACAGTGTAAAGCACACACAAAGACACAAGTAAAACAGCACACAGTTCACCCTTTGATCGCCCCTCATGTTAACCCCTTCCTGCCCAGTGCCCTTAGTACAGTGTCAGTGCTTTTTTTTTTAGCACTGATCACTGTATCTTTGTCACTGGGGATGTCAGTGACACCAAGTCAGTTCCCCCCAGTGTCAGAATGCCCACTGCAGTCCCGCTATAAGTCTCTGATTGCCGCCATTGCTAGTAAAAATAAAAAATGAAAAAAAAAATTTCCAGTATCTATACTGCAGTTTGTAAACGCTATAACTTTCACGAAACCAATTAATTTACACGTATTGGGATTTGTTTTAGCAAAGACATGTCGCAGAATACATTTTGGCCTAGATTTATGACAAAATTAGATTTCATTTGGTTACAGGTTGCGCAGTTGTCAGTTAAAGTAACGCAGCGCCTTAACGCAAAAAATGGCGTGGT
This sequence comes from Staurois parvus, assembly GCF_062004578.1. Lineage (NCBI taxonomy): Eukaryota > Metazoa > Chordata > Amphibia > Anura > Ranidae > Staurois > Staurois parvus. Next base: position 7,339,558 of record NW_028317797.1, on the reverse strand, counting down.
CAGGAAGGGGGGTAAATCCTCAGGAGGGCAAGTGGTTAAAGTGACTCATCCTTTATATTCAATATCCTCTTCTTTAGCTAACCCATATTGCTTTGGGAATCATTTGTCATTTGTTAAACGACATTTTTAAAAACAAAGCATGCATATCTAGTTAAAAAAATAAATATGCAACATTAGTTGTAAAACCTATAAAAAATAAATACATTGATCCTGAACCATTATAGTTTTAGTCTAATCATAGACCCAAGTATAGGTCAACATAGCAGATTAGACAATAATTAACATACAGTAGGTTAATCAATAAATCAATAATTTAAGCAAATATGAATACCTTACCTATACCAGCTATACGTTTTTACCGCTGAGCAGGTCTGGCTGTTCTAATATATATTTGCAATGTCAGGTAAGTATGAAAGGCAAAATATGTTATAACCCAAGGCAGGCCTGACATGTTTATTTTTACTGATCTGTTTTATGCATTGCTTTACGTTAAATTGAGATGATCTAATTTAAGTGTATTTTGGTTTTACATTTTAAGCTAGGTTCACACTAGTGCGGTACAGCACATTTGATTCGCACAGGAACCGCACCGCATTCCTGTGCAAATCACGTGCGATTTGTGTGCGGTGCGATCGAAGCCATACATTTTGTATGACTCAAATCACACCAAACCCACACCAAAAAGGTGCAGGACCCTAGAATCGGATTGCATGGGTATTCACACCTATGTCATCCAATTCTGCACATCGCACCACATTTTGTGAACCAATTTCGGGGGGTTATTAACTTAACATACACACCCGCATCGGTTCGCATGAACGGGATGCGATTCTGATGCGGTGCGGAATTTGCACAGAAAATGCTGCAAATTCCTCACCGCATCAGTGTGAACCCAGGCTTAATACTGCACTTTTATTGTAACTATACTCCTCATCTTTCTGTAATTTGTGTGTTGATTTAAATATTCAACTAATTAATAGTAAATTGTATAATTCAAACATTGGAGATACAGTATTTTGCATCTGAATTTATGGAATCTGATGGATGGAATTGTAGCTAATTTTTTTTGGAAGAAAAACAATGTCAGCCTGACTTAAGGAAAGTCAATGGTTAAAAATCCTGTACCAGTTTTTATTTTAAATGCAAGAGTCAAATAACATTTCAGAAAATCAGAACTAAAACAGAAGTTATTCTCTGAAGTTACACAGCTCTTATATTAGTGACATTTCAGCCTCCCTGGAGGAACGGCTTAAAATTTATGACAAAACTTACAATAAACTTAAAATACTTTAAATGTCAGCAGCTTTGACTTACATTAGCTTTTCACAGTCAGATCACTTGCAATTGCAAAGTAAAATCACGTCCAATCTCTTACTATTCAGTATGTATGTACAGCTATTTGTAACATTTTTGCCTCTGAAGTTGAAAGGGTACACTTGTTTGTTTTGATGATGTCCGTTTAATTTAGGAGTTATCCACTTGTGCTGTGGAAGGTTTTACCCCCTTCGTGACCAGACCATTTTTTGCTATTCAGCACTGCGCTACGTCACCTGGCAATTGCGTGGTCATGCTATACTGTACGCAAATGAAATGTAATAGAGCTTTCTTTTGATGGTATTTAATCATCACTTGTTTGTTATTTTTTTATAGCGATCACATAATAATCGGTTGTCGGTAACAGTAATCCACTGTGTCGTGATTGTGACTGCTCCTAAACCGGAGAAGGCACAATCACGTAAATATATGTAACTCTGCACTTGCTGCCTTGCGGCAGTAAATGTACTGTAGAGGGGTGGCTAGTGGTTTAAAGCCGACCACACTAGGCAGGAGAGCACATCCATCCCAATGTGGTCAGTTTTCTAGCTATGCTGGAAACTCACTGTGCTCTCCTCCAATCATTAAGTGAAGTATGATGCCCAATCATCTACCACATAAGACTGTCTACCTTTGTTTGATATTGTGCAATTTATTGTGTCCTATGGGGGGGATTGTCAGGTAGCCTATTCAAGGCCCCAACATTTCTAAAGGTGAGCCTGCTCCCAATACTGTTAGAAAAACTTTGTGGATGAAGATGATAATTATTTTTTCAGTGCCATTTTTGCACTCATGTCCGGGTTGTTAATATTATCAAGTGAAAACAGGAGATAGACAACCAAAGATATTACATTTTGGCCTAGAGAATACAAAAACATTATGAAACATCACTGGGAGTTAGCTGGTTGCCAAAAATGAAGGCAATGAGTATCTTATTGGCTGAAACAATGAAGATTATATCTCAGTGACAACTGCCAGAGAAATTTGGTTTAAAAGTCAAAATATATGAGACTGATTCAATACAACCAGGCCAAATATAATGAGCACACTAGTGGAGATCTTGCCAGTGGCAATCTTTCTTTGTTTTATAGAACAGCTGAACAAGAAGTTTGCTTTGAATTAATCTCACATGTGTAACATTGAAAACTTACATTTGGGGAAAAACACAGAAACAGTTTAGAACTGGCAACAAAAATAAATTCATATGACTGGTTGTATGTCTGTACAATGTACAACAATGTATTATATTACAGTTTATCAATCCTTGATGTGACAGCTGCATTAGTTTTCTTTTTTTAGGGCTTGTTTTTCCTGTAATTGTCACCTTGTTGTCCTGTCAGTAACTCACTTCCTGTCTTACAGTGTCTGCAATCTGGATGAAGTAGTAAAGCAGCCAGCTTTGGACAGCATCATTGTCAGTCTGGGGAGAAGGGAGTGTTAGATTAAAAGACTTAGAGGGACAGGCTGAACTCCATCTAACGCTTTCTAAATTAAGAAGAAAAAAATAATAATTTGCCTTTATCGGTTGTGGGGAGGGGTTGCCACCATCCCTTTAATATTGCACAGAAACACAATTTTTCTTGCCTTTTTGGTGGGACTTTTAAGACAACCATAAATAGGCATAAACATATTAATTATATTAAAAATTAAATTTCATTACATTTAAAATATGCCACGAAAATCCTTGTGTAAAAAAATCTTTTAAAACCATACATTAAGTTGCAGCTGCAGTGTACCTTTTCTATTGAAAAACCAAAACCATTTTTAAAACGAAAAGTGATACAGCCAGTCAGGATTCCACTTTATTATTGAGATTCCATAGTCAATCCATATACTGCAAACATGCTACGCGTTTCGAATTATTACTACAACAAATTCTTCATCAGGGAAGATGTACCACACTATAATAGAGCATAGCAGAACATTAGAACATTGTAAACAAAGCATAAACATATAGCTTCACCCAATTATTTACATTTCATCCTTTATCATTAATGTGTGCAGGATCCACTTACAGATTACAATCTTTAACCGCCTATTACAACACCCTAGGGCAGGGGTGGGCAAACTTTTTGACTTGAGGGCCGCAATGGGTTCATATATTGGACCTGGGGGCCGGACCAAGAGTAGATGAATGATGTGTATGTGTGAACTAATATAAATTAAATTAAAATTTGTAACATTAAATGTTTAGATTAATTTAAGGTAGAAAAGCATAAAAAGAGTTATTTTACAAAACTTTTATGCCCCCCACTAGCTGCTGGCCGGCCCAGCCACTACCATGCCATCCATAGTAAGTATAGTAATATTCCCCCATAGTAAGCATAGTAATTAATCCCCCATATAGTAATTCATCCCCCATAGTAATTCATCCCCCCTATAGTAATTCATCCCCCTATAGTAATTCATCCCCCATATTAATTCATCCCCCATATTTATTCATCCCCCATATAGTAATTCATCCCCCATATAGTAATTCATCCCCCATATAGTAATTCATCCCCCATAGTAATTCATCCCTCATATAGTAATTCATCCCCCATATAGTAATTCATCCCCCATATTAATTCATCCCTCATACAGTATTTCATCCCCCATAGTACTATTCCCCCCCAAGTAGTAAGCCAAGTCCCCCCTGTGTCAATTTACTTATCTTTGCTCCGCGCGTTCCTCTCGCCGTGTTCCCGTGCCGTTCCGGTCTTCAGGGCGGACTGTGAGAGGAGCCTAGCTCCCCTCACGTTCGTCACGCTGCCCCGCCTACACACATCCTGACAGCCAATGTTTGCCTGCCCTGGCTGTTTTTTTTTTTTATCACGCTCCGCGGGGCGGATTAAAATGTCCGCCGGGCCGTAGTTTGCCCATTGCTACCCAGTAGGCCCTCAATCCACCAGGTTAGGTCCCCAACATGCAGCAGGACCGCAGAGAGACATCATGCAAAGTTAAAAAAGTATGACATATACGGAAATTTCAGATTAGTTCATTTTAAAGCACTGAGAAAAGGTTTACATGCCCATCCATACCTCCCGTAACTCTTGGGATGATAACAAGGGAAAATGTAAATATATATTAAATGTATATAAATAAAAGCTGACCATTGTAAGCACCCCTGTTAGAGTTAAATGGGTTGTATCAACCTTCTAACTGCTCATTTGTGTGGACAGCTTGGCCTGTTAAAGTAAGATGAAAAAATAACAGACTTACTGGCTCTATCACCAAGTGAATATAAAGGGAAAAATAAAACTAATGCAGCTACCATATTGATAAGCTGAAATGTAATATATTTTTTATTTTTGGTTTCAGTACCACTTTACGAAAACAACCCAAGTTGGAAAAAGTCTAACAACCTGCAAAACAATCTATTGGGAACCATTTTGATATCAACCTAACTGTAGATATTGAAAAAAAACTTCTGAGGGTGTAATCTTTCCTACAGGAACAGTCTATGGCATCTACAGAGAGGCTGTTTAAAAGTGTAATTCAGAACAAATCGATGCAAAAAGAAAACAGGGAATGCTATTTTGTCCTCTTTCTGATGATGACAGCTGCCATTCTGATCTGCTGATTTCAGCAAGCCCTAATCAGTGGCCTGGATCAAGTATGCAGCGAGTGAAGCCAGAGAGAAGCCATAACTGCTGATGTGCATGCTTCATCTGCATCAGTGGAAACGAGTATTTAAACCCTTAGATCACGGGTGTCAAACTGGCGGCCCTCCAGCTGTTGCCAAACTACAAGTCCCATGAGGCATTGCAAGATTGACAGTTACAAGCATGACTCCAAAAGGCAGAGGCATGATGGGACTTGTAGTTTGGCAACAGCTGGAGGGCAGCTAGTTTGACACTCCTGCTTTAGATCATCATAACAGACAGGCAGCATTCCCAGAAGGAGAGGACTGGCAGGCAATCCCTTTGTTTCTCTAAAGCTGGCCATATATGGATTAAAATTCCTGCTGAACCAGCCAAATATTGATCCATGTATGGTTACACTGTTCATGAGAAGTTGATCGACTTTTCATGAGTGGGCTTCTTGGTATATTTTCGATTGCTACAGCGCTGATCATTGTATCCTTTCATTGGGGGACTCCCGCTGTCAGAATAAAACACAGAGGGGAGAATTTCCCTATCCACTTCAACTGTGTGGATGGGGAAATTGATTCAGTTTTTTTATTCAGCTGGCTGGCTGAACAAAAAAAATTAACCATGTATGACCAGCTTAAGTACAGGATTCCTTTAAAAGTTCCTAAAGCAGAAATCCAACCAAAAATAGTAAAAGAAACATGAATAGCCTATTATAAGATAAAACAAAAACAGCTTTTGCTGCAATATTCAGCTTCAAGTTTCTTTTACACTTGCGGTCTATGGTGATTCACGTTTCACCGAGCAGCAAGGGGGCAGCCGACAGGCATTCGGTAGGCAATATTACTGCTTTCTTAATGGCTGCTTTTTTTTTTTTTACAGCTGAATGGGTTTATTCAGTGAAAATTCCAGGCCAAAACCACCTGACACTTGCCTTGCAGTTGTGGCATAGCCCTATTCACTTGAACAGGTTGTGCTGCCAAACATGAAAGGGGGGGTCATTTTTACCGAGACTTAGAGCATCATGGCTAAAAAAAATAATTGGTAGAGTGCTAAGGGAGTGCCATCATTCCCAAAACATATATCAGAAGAATACCCTCTATTGGTTGGGACTATTGTAGGCAAAAAAAAAAAGATGTGAGCTTATATATGTAAAAAAAACAAAACCAAAAACAAACAACTTTATACATTAAAATTGAATAAAATAGAAATGAATTGCGGCTATACAGTACACTCCACAGCCCTGACCACAACTTAATAAATGCCTAGGCACCCGATGCGTTTTGAGACAGGGCTTTACAACTCTTCTTCAGGGGTTCCCATATACAGGTTAAAGGATATTCCACAATACAGAAATGTCATTAAATGTCAATCACATAATATGACAGGAACATTTTAGGTAGAACTTCAAGACAAATACATTTACTGACCCAACTGTGTGAGACATTTATACATTTAGATAGTAAAGCCCTGTCTCAAAACGCATCGGGTGCCTACCCATCTATTAACCACTTGAGCTCCTGAGGATTTACCCCCCTTGATAACCAGGCCTCTTTTTGCTACTCGGCACTGCACTAATTCAACTGATAATTGCGCGGTCATGCAATGCTGCTTCCAAACAAAATTTATGTCCTTTTTTTCACACAAATAGAGCTTTCTTTTGGTGGTATTTGATCACCTGTGTGCTTTTTATTTTTTACGCTATAAACAAAAAAAACCCAAAAATTTTGAAGAAAAACAATATTTTTTACTTTCAGCTATAAAAAATATATAGTAAACTCAAAGTTAGTTATAAATTTAGGCCAAAATGTATTCTGCTACATTTTTTGTATGAAAGGTATAGCGTCTACAAACTATGGTATAGATACTGCAATTTACGCCATTTTTTTGCTATAGAGCACTGCGCTAGTTTAACAGACAATTGCGCGGTCATGCAATATGGTACATAAATGAAATTTACATCCTTTTTTTTCCCACAAATTGAGCTTTCTTTCGGTGGTATTTGATCGCCTGTGCGTTTTTTATTTTTTGCGCTATAAAAAAAAAGCTGACAATTTTGAGGAAAAAAAACAATATTTTGGACTTTTTGCTATAAAACATGTCCAGTAAAAAAAAATTAAAAAAACAAATTTTGTCATAAATTTCTGCCAAAATGCATTCTGCGACATGTCTTTGCTACAAAAAACCCCAATACATGTAAATTAATTGGTTTACGTGAAAGTTATAGCGTTTACAAATGGCGGGAAAGATACTGGGATTTTTAATTTTTTTTTATACTAATAATGGCGTCGATCAGCGACTTATGACGGGACTGCGGCGGACATTTTGACACTGGGGGGGAACTGACTTTGTGTCACTGACATCCCCAGTGACACCAATACAGTGATCAGTGCAAAAAAAAAAACACTGACACTGTACTAATGGCACTGGGGAGGAAGGGGTTAACTTTATTATTCAGGGAAAGCGTTAACTGTGTGAGGGGAGTATTTTACTAGGGGGCGGGGGTGTGTACTGCAGGGAACACTGCTGATCGGGACAGATAAACTCTTCTATCCCGGTGATTGGTAGCTGTGGCCACAAATGGCGGAGCGGGTAAGGTTCACGTGCGCCCCCTACCTGGAAATGCGAAATCACACACATATATATATATATATATATATATGTGTGTGTGATTTTGTACTCCCGTGTCGCCCTGTAGCATTATTTCTGCTACAGGGTGTTTAAAAGCAGGGTGTTTTTCTTATTTTGGACAGCCATATGGGCTTTTTCACTGGAAACACCATGCCACAACCGCAAACCTAGAACTTGTAGGCTTGTAGTTGCAGTGCAGCCCCATTCACTTGAATAGGCTGAATCCAGCAGCGGTTGCCTTTGCAGCTTAAGAGGGGTAGCTGTGGGGTGGTTAAAACTCAACTCAACCGCCTATTTTTTACCACCTTCCAACCACAAGTGTAAACTAGGCCTAATTCCTGAGATTTCCCTGCAGTACTTTTTTCTGTAACTAGATGTCCTCACTCTGATGGCCAGAATCATTTAAAATAAGGTCAGGAGCAATCGGTGAATTGGTAGCATCATGGTTGCTATCATTTTTAGAAGAGGGTCAGCAGTATTAGCCCATGTACTTCTTTTATGAAAGGTTTCCTTTGACACAGCAAATTCTATCAACTTCCCTTTTTTCACCGGTGTTTGGATAAACAGGAGATGTAGTGCTTTTAGTGACATCTATTTTATATCTCTCATGAATAAGATATTTATTAAAAGCAAACCTTTGATTAAATATTTATTCTGAAATAAAACAAATCAAGTCCTATCTTGCCAGTGCCTTGTGTTTTCCGCATGTCAATGCAGCTTTTCCGATCCCGACCGGTGACACGGATAGGCTATGGCAGCACACGTTTTTATTTTTTAATAAAACATTTTATATCCCTTATTGATTTATGTACGTGTTATATTGTTGACAGCAATTGGAAATTACTTTTGTGTAGTTCCTTAAACAAAGTATTATTTTTTGCTTAGCACCAGACATTCAGTGTTTTCATTTAAAGACTGTCGTATTTATTATTTATGTGTCAATTTCATAACATTTGCCAGCGCAATGGATTTTTATATTTAATGTTTCCACAGCTGGCTTTATTATGCTATGAGTGGATGCACAAGTGTAAAATCTTCCTTTCATCATTCAGGAAAGACGTTCCATGGAATGCTTACAGTGTGCTGTGCTGGGTTGTCATGTCATTTACTCCCAGTGTTCACCCTGCTCATCTTGACACTGTCTACAAAGGTTAATATGACGTGTTATTGGCAGGAGCATACTTGCTCTATCATGGACCATGAATGATGTCTTTCCAAGATGATGGGATCATATAATAACTTGCCTCACTGCTTTTTTTTTTATCCTAGAAGGGTTGATGTGGCTAATTGCTGCCTTGGATCATCCCTACTGCCCTATCCACATCTGTACCTTGTTACCTGTTCTGTCAAGTAGCATAAAACTAAAGTTATGTTCAGTTACAGTATTGACATGTGAGATTTATGTGGAGTGTGCATTGAGTTGTTTGTGCTAGCCAGAAGCTAAAAGCTCTTGGTAAGCAGTAGGAGGCACGTCTCTAAAGCTGGCCATACATGTGACATTTTCTGTCCATTTCAACCACTTTCCCTCTTCTAGAAACTGTACATATAATCACAAGTAAATGCCAGAAACAAAACAGTCTACCACCCGCTAGTTCAATCGACCACAAGAATTCAGTTGATTGTAAAGATGAACCTTGGAATAATATCTGGCAGCTTTAATACAGTTTGTTGAAAATGGAAAAAAACAGCAACAATGTAGTTGAATGCAATCATGTTTTGCCATTGATGCCAACTCCCTTCAGATGACTAAAACCATCAAAACATTTTATTTATTTATAAAATAAATACATTATTTATTCATTTTTAGGGTAGCACTGGGGAAAGTTGAGACTTCTGTCTGGTTTTACTTGCCACCCTTGCAGAGTGTGCCCCGTGTCCGGACAGAAAGTGATGGAGAACCTCTCCACCAGGCACCCAAGCAAGAACAAAAACATAATAGGATCTGGGGTGTGGTGGTAAACTGCAGACTAAAGGATCCTGAGGAGCTGACCAGGAGTCTCTGGTAAAGCTTAGAGTTTCCACTGAAAAATAAAAGAGAGGGATGAAGGAGAGTCCTTATAGTGTAGTAGATTAATTCAGAAACAAGGATAAAATGCTCCCACAAAAGGTAAAAAAAGACTTAAAGCGGAGCTCAAGGTTCCCCCCAAATAATTAACTGTCAGCAGCTATAAATATTGTAGCTGCTGATGTTTAATATAAGGACATTTACCTGTCCAGGTATCCAGCGATGTTCTCATCCCAGCCAATTCTTTCATTTGGGTGCAGGTGCCGGCATCTTCAGTAAGGGAAACTACGCTGCGCTTTGTGAATGGTCCCAAAGTCTTCTGGAGGGGGACCGAACATTCGGTTCAGATCACCGCAGCGCAACTGACTGGAAGTGGGAGCGGTACCTGTTAAAACCAGGTACCTGCCCCCACCTAAAAAGTGCCAAAGAGCTGGTATTGTGCTCCACTTGGAAAATGTTCTTTATTGGCCACTAAGTGGAGAACAGAGTTTATGGCAGTGTTGTAATTTAGGTGGATCACATATAGCAGTTATTTGGTGAAATAAATTAATTGGATATTTTACTAAAGTAGACGACTCGTGCCTATCCTTTGAACAGCCACCTTGGGCACCTCTGCCATTTGAACAATCAATGGGCTTTTTTTTTTTGTGCTCTTCCTACAAAAAATGTTTTTGGTTTAGTGAGGAAGGGTTAGAACTTACTAAAATGTTTACACTGCTCTATGTGCCTTCCTGTTCCAATGACAATTGCTTCCTCTATTATTTCTATGGGCATCAATGGGACAGGAAGTGAGGAAAAATTTCCTCAATGGAAATAAAATTGTTAGCTGCCCTATGAACCTGTCAATAGAATAGGCATCCCATGGTAAACTGAATAAAATATCTCCTTAACAGCTGGAATTCAACTACTTATTAGCCTCTTACCCTTTCTATTGATTTCCTCAGTTTATGTCTCAGAAGACCTCTGCTCCAGACAGGGGATAGACACAATGTACCGAGAATCTCTTGGCATATGACTGTACAGTACATGTACAGTATATGGCAAATTGTTCTTTCCTGGAGTTTGTCAACCTATTTTACTAGTTGTATCCATACTTCTGATAACCAAGAATGAATGACCAACAGTGTTCCCCCAACGTTCAATGGACCAGAGTCAAAGTACTGGCCAGTGATGATCTGTATTTTACAAAACACTGGGAAACCACTTGTGTCGCAGCTGATGGGATGGGTAATGCAACATATCTTGTTTAATGAAAAGTGGAAGAAATTAAAAATATGAATCAAAATCATTGTTCAGAAAGGCTTTTAAAGCTTTACAATTTTGTGACACATGATTTATTCATCTGTTTATATGACTTGCATGTTCTTTCTCTTTCTAGGACAATCTCAAGCATTAGATAGCAGTAGGAATGAACCATCGCAAGGTAATAAGACATTTATCCTCCATACTTGACAATGATGGCAATATTTTTATTAATTGCATGTAGTAGTTTATGTCTTCTAAAAAGCATTGGATCTCAGTGTGCTACCTTTAAACGTGTTTGTTGGTAAATAATTGCAGCTAGATTCACTTTACTGGACCTTGTAGACACACCTGAACTTTCCCCCATTATAACCAGACCAGGGGCTCAAAGTACTATTGCTCTTCTTGCTTGTTTGCCCGCTTTATGTTTATTTTAGACTTTGTCTGGCATAAAATTAAATTTCCAAAATTACAGGAATGTAAACACTTTATTCTGCCCCATACAACCTGTTTCCATTGTATTATTTTCTCTTTGAGCTTCCAGTAAACTTACTGAGACAATATATTAATTGAATGTATTGAATGATGATGTATTCCAGGCAAAATTGGAAATCAAGCCACAAAATTAATACTTTTATGATGTTCTGGCAATACCTTCCCCCTCCTGGATTTTCAATGCATTCAGGTGTTCCAAATCCTTATCCTGCTGACTGTGTGGTATTATGTGTCTTTATGGTCGGGGCATCCCTACCACCCTTCACTGGCTTTTTTTACTTTCCTCTGGGCTTTTCTCTTTCTGGCTCCTATCATCTTTTCTCTCACATCTTCTGAAGAGCTGTTAACTGCAATTAGCCTTCATCTACCCAATTTGACCTGATCGACCCCCTTCTCTGCCTTCTCTCACCCTCTCAGTGTTCCATGGTGAGCTGTTACTCCCTCTCCTTCACTCCCTGCCATAAATAGAGTCAACTCTGCCTCTTCTTCCTTTATGATTGACTCCTGCTCTGCCTCTGCCCTTGCTCTTCCCTAGTCCACTTCCCTGCTCCATGATAAGCTTTCTTGACTAAATATCATTTATCTTCCCCCTAGACAACAAATGTTGTTATGATAAATACTCTGAATACAGACCACATATTACAAGGGATGTTTAAATCAAACCAGGACTTTTGAGTTTATATAATAAAAGAACAAATTTCAAAGAGTAGAAACTCTATTTTTTTGCATACTCCCCTGCTACATTTATACACTTATTCCAGTGTTTAACTAATGCCTGGAAAGCTTTGGCATAAAAGATTTGTCAGTACGCCTGAACCATCCTAGGGCAGTCTGTTTCACTTCATCATCAGTGCTGACAAGCCGACCACAGAAAGATTAATTTCTTGTGCAATTTCGCAACATATTATGGCAGCTGTGGGCTGGGATCCACCACGGCTGGGATTGTCACTGGTGGAAGTATGGCCATCTTTAAAATGTTTACACCATTCAAATGTCTCACTGAGGCTGGGCGTCTATTCACCCTACTGTGCTTGAAGTCTTCTGTAGATATCTGCGGGTTTTACCCCTTCGTTCACAAGAAATTCATCACCATGTGCTGTTCCATGCACGCACTAACACATTGTCTGCCATCTTGATTAATGGTCTCTGGACTGGCCCATGACATGTGCGCCACCTAGAAGTAATATGACACACTTGCCACTTAGTACTGCGTGTAGTACCGCCATGCTAGCATCCCTTTTTAAACCTGTAAAATTCAAGTCCCGGTTTGACTTGAACGCTCCTTGTATTATGACTTCAGTTCAAACTTGGCAGCTGAATCCCTTGTCTAGCTATCTGCAGAAAATCAAATCCTACTTAAAAGCACTGTCCCCCCTATACTCTAAGGAGCCATGGACATTATTTAGGATTGTTCATGTGTTAGAGATCCTAATTTTACCTAACAGTAGTTTTTGAAATTCTGTCTAACAATAACACTTTGTTTCTTGTTCTTTTTTTAGAAAATATGGAAAATAAGAATAATCCAGAGGAAAACGAACCCAGCCAAGAAATGAACACTGATTCACAATGTAATATTAAGCACAAAAATAATTTTAACATGCTTTATTGGATTATAAATTAATATACAGCATTCAAAAAGAAACACAAGGAGACAAAAGAAGAAAACACAAAACCCAACAAAGCAAAAAGAACAACAGACACCCACATATACTAAACCCAGCATCCTATCCCAAAGAAGTAATTTATTGCTTTGTAGGAATTTAATGGCACATTCATGCAAAGCATACAGTATTTGCCATCTGTTGATGTTTTAGTTTAATCAGGACACCCCAACCCATCGATTCCCCCCCCCCCCCCATAACAAAAAAACATATTTACGGTCTCTTTCAGATCTTTAGAAATGCTGGCTTATAGGACTACATTGATATTGCTTACCATGTGGGCCTGTTGTGAATAAAGGAAAGTATAGATTATTTTCATCAAGCACATATTTCAAGGTATTATTGCATTGTTTACCTTGATGTAATTTTATGTTAGATTGCAAAAAAATGGACTCATTTTAAAGCCCAGGGCAAAAGATAAATAAATTACTTGCCAACAACACCTAAAAATAAAAAGCTGATTTGGCTGTTATCCTCACCTGATATTCCGTGCTGTCTTCCAAAGAGTCACTTGGGCATCAAAGTTTCGCTCCCAACACCGAATTCAAAGGAAGGAATGCTACAGAGAGCAGCATCATGAGCCTTTAGGATATTTTCACTGCCAGAGGAAATAAACAGATCATTGGAGCCAGCCAAAAACCCTTGGAAAATCTAAGGAGGATAGGGAGGTTGCCAAAGAAGGGAGAAGCTAAAAAAGAGTTGGGCTTTAAAGTTGGCCCTGAAGTGGTCCCATTCCAGCTAAAATCTTTTTTTTGTTTTGGGTACAGCAGAGAAGTGTTGGAACCTCTGCCAGATTTGAAATGCTCTCTGTGCCCCTATTAAGATTCTCTGTACAATTTTATAGGCTGTCTATGTCCCAATACTCCATTCTGTAGGAGAACTCACATCTGTCAGTAGTAGTAAGTTTTTCTTCCTTGGCTACAGGTAGAAATATAAATAGGTCCTTAATGTGGATTTTAATTTATATCATGTTTTAATTTATGAATGCTGCATCTATGACGCTGTGCAACCCCATGGCATATATATGCATGTCTCAGGGGCGGACTGATCATTTGGAAACTCGGACACTGCCCGAGGGCCTGGGGTCAGTAGGGGGCCCCATGAGTTGCCTCTGGTACCTTTTTCATAGGCTTTTTGGAGTTTGGGCAAGGACACAGGGGCCCCATGATCCCCTATTGCCCGGGGGCCCCATGAGTTGTCAGTCCACCACTGGTATGTCTATAACAAAAATGTATGTGTGCATTGTCTCTAACCATTCATTTTATCTATTTTGCAGCACAAAGCATAACCATGGAGATACAGGATCTACTATCTCCCAATACTCCAGAAAACAATCCTATAGGTAATGTTGCTGTTTGTCTTTGTAAAGTTAATTTCTTGGTTCATTTTATGTCTATATATGATAGTTATGGTTAGTGGTATATTGCCTTTTTATCAGATACTCTGAAAGCACACAAATCGGTGTCTTAGGAAAGACAGAAAGAGAGCTACAGAGAAAATTTGGCTGTGCATTGACTACATAGTTTGCCTTAGCAGTACACAGAGTAAACCTATCGAGACACCAAATCGGAACTGGAGAGTCTGTGGAGGCCCCCATCGTGAGGGAAAGATGGACCAGTAAGACCTGCTGGACACCATTAATAGAGTGAGAGAGTCCCATACACCCACTAACTGAGAGAGAGAGTTATTCTTGCTTACAGACATTTATGCCAACTGTTACACTTTACTACTTCAAATCTGTTCTCATTTAGGGCCTTAAAGGGGACCTTATATCAGTTTACCACCATTAAGAGGAGAAGTACTTATTATCTATCATCTACACCTTAGATCATCTTCACACCGATTGGGCCCCAACTAACGCGCAGTAGACTCCCTATTGTTCTTAAAGGGACATTGGTTGATTACAGACGAGAGCTCTCTCCATTTTCAAATCTAATCCTTGTCACCAGGTTCTGAGGACCCACAGTGAGCTTACCTGTTTATTGATAGTTGCTCTCGCTCCCTGGGGATTCAACAGTCACCTCAGATTACCGGCAGTGAATTATTTCTGAACGCAGGCCTGCTAACAGTTACTGGTACTTTTCTGTGAATGCTGTTATTTTTACTTAAAGTGGAGTTCTGGTCGTTTAATTATTTTTTTTCTAAAGGCACCCATATGAGAGTGGCAGCTTATGCGATGCAAGTTGAGATCACCTGTGCTTGTAATCCTTTGCTTTCCTTACAGAAAATAAAATTACTTGCCCTACCTTCATATTTTGAACGCTGTCATCTTAAGTGTGGGCACCTGAAGCCCGCTCAGACATTCTTACGGGAAATTGTGCGGCTGGCTAACCAGCATGCACTTCCCATTTTCGCACCTGCGCAGTGTGAAGAGGGTGCGGCACTTTCTTGTGCCTGTGCAGTGTGAGGAAGGCGTGGCACTTTATCGCGCCTGTGCAGTGTGAAGTAGGCATGGAACTTTCTCGTGCCTGCGCAGTGTGAAGAAGGCGCGGCACTTTATCGAGTCTGCGCAGTGTGAAGTAGGCGTGGAACTTTCTTGTGCCTGCGCAGTGTGAAGAAGGCGCGGCACTTTATCGAGCCTGCACAGTTTGAAGTAGGTGCGGAACTTTCTTGTGCCTGCGCAGAGTGAAGAAGGTGC
Source organism: Staurois parvus (assembly GCF_062004578.1). Classification (NCBI taxonomy): domain Eukaryota; kingdom Metazoa; phylum Chordata; class Amphibia; order Anura; family Ranidae; genus Staurois; species Staurois parvus. The sequence goes on along the minus strand of NW_028317797.1, from coordinate 7,324,000 downwards.
GGCACTTTATCGCACCTGCGCAGGTGAAGTAGGCGTGGAACTTTCTTGTGCCTGCGCAGAGTGAAGAAGGCGCGGCACTTTATCGCACCTGCGCAGGTGAAGTAGGCGTGGCACTTTCTTGTGCCTGCGCAGAGTGAAGAAGGCATGGCACTTTATCGCGCCTGCGCAGGTGAAGTGGGCGCGGAACTTTCTTGCGCCTGTACAGTGTGAAGAAGGCATGGCACTTTATCGCGCCTGTGCAGTGTGAAGAAGGCGTGATTTTGCACCTGCACAGTGTGAAGAAATCCTGCAATTGCGTCACCTTCAGTCTCATAATAACGCAAGATTTTGGTATTAGGCATTCCCAAGAACTGCTGGGATAGATGATGTTGATATCCCACAAGCCCTAGGGGAATGCCTGATGATGTAATCTCCTAGGCGGCTGGGACCGGAAGTGGAGACAGAAATTATCAATAAAAGGTATTTAGAAAAAAATATATACATATATATATAATGACAAAATGGAGTGTGAAAAGGGAGACCATTGTCTTTCAGGGGAGAGAAAAAAAAGTCTGGAACTTCGCTTTAAAGTTGACCAGAGTGATTATATTGCTGCAGATGCCAATGCTATTTTGTGTTTTTTTGATCAAGCTACGTTTAAGCTCAATATAAACTTCGTATTGATTTACACTAACTTGTGTGTGAGTCCACGTTACAGTGGTGACTTATTCGGGTCACAAGAGTGCGGTAGTGTCAGTAGAGTCTTTCAGAAAGAGGCCCAGCTTGACAGGGAACCCAAAAAATGACTAAACAACCCTTAAGGGGGTAGCCCTACACAAGTAGAAGACGACAACAGCAGAAATCACATCTCAACAGATCCTTTCAGCAACACTTTGCACACCAGACTTGGAAGCCCCGAGACTGACTTGTCCTATATATGTAGCCAAAGTAACACCAGCTCGCACTCACAGGGCAAGGCATGACTCCGCAAGCTATACAACAGCTAGAGATTTGAAATTACAGTGCTAAACATAACAAAATAAAATAGCAAACACATAGCACAAACCCACTCAATGAATTAGGCACCTGCCTACAAGGGTGCTATACATAGCTTCCTGAAAACATCAAAGCAAATATGCACAAACTACACAGGCAGGGCACCATTCTGGAGCCTTTTTTAACACAGGAATGGGTTACCGACATTCATCAACATGATGTACTGGTGACTGTATGCTGCCCCTGGCTGCTTTGCTGCCCTAGGCAATGTCCTATGCTGTCAATTGGAAATTTGGCCTTGTCTGCAGAGTGCAGGCACAGAGCTGTGTCACAAGCTCTCACCCCAAGTAGGTTTTAAAATAAGACATCATAGGTGTTGATTTTCCACTGCCAATCACTTGGCAACGGCAGCAAAAGATTAAAAAGATTTTGTGCACTGTTTCTCTTGCTTTTTTTCATGAACGTGACGCACAGGTGACAACCTCCAAATTATGTTTACTGCGCTGATACCTCCGTTTGCCTGATCATATTAATTATAGCTGTCTTGGAGCGCTCCGACATTTTCATTTACCATTGTACAATAGTGTAATTCAATCCACGCTGGAAATCATACTCACATCATGACTGCTTTGTTTTAGTTAAAGCTCTTATATTAAATTTAGGTAAATGATTTGGATATGCTTGAATTGCACAATTATTCCGTAGCCCTATTATACACTAATTGCAGTTTCTATGTTCTCTGTTTTATTGTCCTATTAACAAAGAATTAACATTTTGCTGTTTGATGCAAAATGGCCGTGTTTTATAACATAACATCAGTCCCAAATGGATTCTATTGAATTGTCCTGGTAGGCGGCTGAAAATGGAATTTTTCAAAATTATATTCCATTATCACAATTATGGCGACTTGGGTTTAGATTTAGCTCAGTATAAACACATCTGTTTTTTGTTATGGATAACAAAAACAATTTTAAGATGTCATCACTTTTTAGGAGAAAACAGGAAAACTTCTACAAAGATGTTTGTATCACAGATGACAGCTGTTTTTTCTTTAGTGTATTTCTGTAGTTCTTGAATTATTTAATAAAGTTGTTTGATCATATTATAAAGAAGGCATTGGTTAAGGGTCTGTTCACACCAGATGCCTTGGCACACATTTTTTAATGCATACCAATTCAAGAACCTGTTAATAATAAACTATGTGAATGGGAAAATGGCACATTGGTGTTTTGCGCTGATATGCGCCGGTTTCTGGTGGGAAAAAAAGTGGAGCTCTACATTTTTTCAGAAAAATTAAATGCATGGTTAATGCAAGGCACATCAGTGCATGGGGTAACAGCAAGCCTACACAAGTTTGGCTCCTCTGTCATGCTGTAGACTCTTTGCATGTTCCAGGAAGTGAGAAGAAAGTTCACAGTAAAATGCATTGTACCATAGCACAGCTTTCTAATGCACATCAATGCATGTACATTTACTTGCATTCAACTCACACATTGTGAAAACACTCTAACCTGATGATGGTTAGTGTTCTAGCCACTTGCCCTCCAGAGGATTTTTCCTGACCCGGCCATTTTTTGTGATACGACGCTGTGTTACTTTAACTGACAATTGCGCGCTCATGAAACGCTGCAACCAAATTAAATTGACCTCCTTTTTTCCCACTAACAGAGCTTTCTTTCGGTGGTATTTGATCACCTGTGCATTTTTTATTTTTTTAGCTATAAACAAAAAAATAAACAACAATTTTGATTAAAATAAACAATATTTTTGACTTTTTGCTATTAAACATATCCAGTAAAAAATGTAAAAAATGAAACGTCGTCAAATATTTAGACCAAAATGTATTCTGCTACATGTCTTTGCTAAAAAAAATCCCAGTACATGTAAACTAATTGAAAGTTATAGCGCTTACAAATGGCAGTATAGACACTGGAATTTTACATTTTTTTAATTATTTTTTTTTACTAGTAATGGCGGCGATCAGCGACCTATAACAGGACTGCGGTGGGCATTCTGACACTGGGGGAACTGACTTGGTGTCACTGATGAGCTGTAAAGGCCTTTAAAACATCACCTATGGTGATTTTTGAGTATTGTAATTTTTGGTGACATAGTGGGTGCACGCAAGACATGGAATGTTTGGTATCTATTTACTCTTTGCAACCTCATCTTTTATATTTTAAACTAAAATGGGTATATATATATATATATATATATATATATATATATATATATATATATATATATATATATAATATGTTTTTGCGCTAAAATAAATTTTATAGTTACTGAAAAATTGCATTTAATAAACAGTTTGAAAATATCAAATGACAAAAATTTGGAGCTATCAATTTTTTATTCTATAAAGCCTCTGCTTTCAGAAAATATATAATGTTCTGGGGGTTTAATTCATTTTATTGCGAAAAAATAAGATTTTTACATGTATGTAGAAAATAAGAAATTGCTCTGGACCCAAATTGGTTAATGAAACATTTCTGAGGCTTTATGTAAAGTCAAATTACTGGAAGTTTCCTCTGCTGAAGACAAGCAAATCCAGGGGATACAATTCAAGTAACACTGTACTTCTCAAAGCAGTTTTAAACAAGATAAATATGCATTTCTGCCATTAGGGGGCACTGCAGGGGAAAGGCTCTAGCTTAGATTGCTTGTGGGCTCCATCTTCTACCTCCTACAGTTGGGTGATTGTTGCGATACAGAAGATGATAGTTTCTGTCCTCCTTTCAGGACTTAATTGACAGGTAAAAGACTAAATTGGTCTAACAAATCAGATTATCTTTATAACCTTTAAGTTAATACTAATAATGTTCTCCACAATCACAGCATAATGTTTACCTATAATCAAGAAAAGCAGAAGATAAGTGAGCGCTTATGTAAATATATAATATAATAAGCAGCGGCTGTACACCAAAAAAGGCACCGTATCAAACCTTCAATGACATAAATATAAAAAAGGGGGGAGGTGCAGCGCTATATAACTTAGCAAAACAATTGTCAGGAATCAAGGAATGACCAGAAAGGTGTGGACTGACACAGGGAAACGCAGGTTTCAGGTATAGTATAATACAGGTTATTATTAGCCACCCAGATATATATATATAAACGCACAGTGAGCAAACTAACCTTCCACTAATCTTAGGAGGTGCAGGAACACAGGCGTAGTCAGGGCTGGAGAGGTGGAATGGTCAGGCCGGCCGTAGGGTTCTGTAACGACTGCCTGGTGGTACCTCTAGCGGTCCTCAGGGCAGGATTCCCCAGGGCGCGGAGTCTAAGTCCCAGTCTGCTATTCACCAGGGCCCCTGATGGTGGGGATGGACTTGGAGCAGACAGGAACCAGGTCGCGGCCCCTGAGTACACCTGCTAGTGATAGAGGGATCCGCCAGAGGTATGTGCAGGTACGGCTGGATCCGTGCAGGATGGATGGATGGCAGAGTAGTGAGCGTGGTCAGACGGGCCAAGTCAGCAACGTGCGGGCAGCAAGGTATCAAAGGAGCAGGCAGAGGATGGTCAAGGTCACAAGCCGGGTTCAGTAACTCACAGACAGCGCAGTACAGAGGATCAGGCAGAAGGATGGTCAGGGATAAGCCAGTAGTCAGAACAGGAGACGGTCAACAGGAATCAGAATCAGGCAGGGTCGGCAACAAGGTATCTTCTCACAGGAACTAGGAACAGGATACAGGGGCTCATGGGGAAACATACACCAAGGCGCAGAGCACAGGCCTGGTCATGCCTTATATACACCTTTCTGTAATCAGCCCCAGGTTTGGCTGATTGTGAGCTTCTGGCTGCTAAGAGCACCCGCTGGTCAGCTCTGGTACTGCAGCCCACACGGCAGGAGAGTCCCACCACCAGTGCTGAGAGCACCCGCTGGTCAGCTCTGGTACTGCAGCCCACACGGCAGGAGAGTCCCACCACCAGTGCTGAGAGCACCCGCTGGTCAGCTCTGGTACTGCAGCCCACACGGCAGGAGAGTCCCACCACCAGTGCTGAATCCATTCCTGACAGAACCCCCCCCTCAAGGAGCGGCCTCAGGACGCTTCAAACAGTCCTTAGTGGGCAAAATGTTCCACCGCCCGGGTCCGGTAACTGGCTGAATATCCTACTGCCGGAGTAAACCGGCTGGCTGGGTTTCCTGCTGGTAGACTTCTCTTTGTGTAGGAGAACCAAGGAAGGCAGGTCACTGGGCACAGGATTTCCAGGAGCAGGCTGGGTATCAGTTATCGGGCAGTTTAACTGGACATCAGGGGCTGGTATGGCGGGCTGTGTAGCGGGCAGAGGCACGTCAGCGGGCACCAAGTCATCTGGCACGACAGCGGGCACAGGGTCACCGGGCACGTCAGCGGGCACCGAGCCTTCTAGCAGAACCGCGGGTACCGGGTCACCAAGCTCGACAGCAGGCACCAAATTAACTGGCACAACAGTGGGCACTGAATCAACTGGCACGACAGCGGGCACCAAGTCATCAGGTATCAGGTTATGTGGCTCAACAGCGGGCACTGGGTCCTCGGGCATCAGGTCATCTGGCTCGACAGCGGGCACCGAGTCAACTGGCATGACAGCGGGCACCGAGTCATCAGGCATCGAGTCATCTGGCTCGACAGCGGGCACCGAGTCAACTGGCACCGAGTCAACTGGTACGACAGCGGGCACCGAGTCAACTGGCACCGAGTCATCTGGCTCGACAGCGGGCACCGAGTCAACTGGTACGATGGTACAGTGAGTGGGAGCAGGGTACCGACATGTGGTAGATTGCTGGGTATACTGGGCTGTCACTAGGGGGGCTGTCACTGGGGGTGTTGTCGGGAATGCAGGAAAAGAGCTTTGAGCAGAGGAATGATGAGAAGCAGGACTGGTTTGTTGCAAGCTGATTGAGGCTGGGTGTAACAAGTCTGACCATGTCTGCAGTAAGGGTTGGACAACGCTCAGCTTACACAAGGCCTGTCTGATCAAAGTTTGCACTGCGTTTATACACTTCTTTAGCACCTGTGGTGAATATGCTGAATAATGCTCCAAGAAGCAATCCGGATCATCCTCCAACAACCATACCAGTGATATTACTTGACTCGCCCTGAATGGAGGAAGAAATTCATCCCTGCTTTCAGGGGTACTAGATGAAGCCAACTCAATACAAGCCTGAATCAAAGGTTGCACCTCAGAGAGCTCTAGGTCCTGACCTACTAGGGAATGAGCGACCCGTATGGACTCTAGCAGCTGATCCCGGGTATACTCCCGCAGAGTCTGATAGGCATATTCCCTGTCATCAAAGACTAGCATAGACAAATATATAACCTCATCAGGATGCATCCTTCACGACAAGTCAAGATGGCTTCCCTGTGCAGCCACTTCTGGTCAGGAAAGGCCTTGGTGTGATGTCAGGAATCAAGGAATGACCAGAAAGGTGTGGACTGACACAGGGAAACGCAGGTTTCAGGTATAGTATAATACAGGTTATTATTAGCCACCCAGATATATATATAAACGCACAGTGAGCAAACTAACCTTCCACTAATCTTAGGAGGTGCAGGAACACAGGCATAGTCAGGGCTGGAGAGGTGGAATGGTCAGGCCGGCCGTAGGGTTCTGTAACGACTGCCTGGTGGTACCTCTAGCGGTCCTCAGGGCAGGATTCCCCAGGGCGCGGAGTCTAAGTCCCAGTCTGCTATTCACCAGGGCCCCTGATGGTGGGGATGGACTTGGAGCAGACAGGAACCAGGTCGCGGCCCCTGAGTACACCTGCTAGTGATAGAGGGATCCGCCAGAGGTATGTGCAGGTACGGCTGGATCCGTGCAGGATGGATGGATGGCAGAGTAGTGAGCGTGGTCAGACGGGCCAAGTCAGCAACGTGCGGGCAGCAAGGTATCAAAGGAGCAGGCAGAGGATGGTCAAGGTCACAAGCCGGGTTCAGTAACTCACAGACAGCGCAGTACAGAGGATCAGGCAGAAGGATGGTCAGGGATAAGCCAGTAGTCAGAACAGGAGACGGTCAACAGGAATCAGAATCAGGCAGGGTCGGCAACAAGGTATCTTCTCACAGGAACTAGGAACAGGATACAGGGGCTCATGGGGAAACATACACCAAGGCGCAGAGCACAGGCCTGGTCATGCCTTATATACACCTTTCTGTAATCAGCCCCAGGTTTGGCTGATTGTGAGCTTCTGGCTGCTAAGAGCACCCGCTGGTCAGCTCTGGTACTGCAGCCCACACGGCAGGAGAGTCCCACCACCAGTGCTGAGAGCACCCGCTGGTCAGCTCTGGTACTGCAGCCCACACGGCAGGAGAGTCCCACCACCAGTGCTGAGAGCACCCGCTGGTCAGCTCTGGTACTGCAGCCCACACGGCAGGAGAGTCCCACCACCAGTGCTGAATCCATTCCTGACAACAATAATGAATAACCACCGATAATACACAATAATAATAATAGTGACTGTGTGTTAATAACGCCACTGAATGGTGGCTATGGAGTGAGGGAAGTGAAACAGTCCAATGGAGGAGTGCTCTTAAGATCCAGGATGATCTTCAGACGTCCAATGCTAGGGACCGTCAGGTGATAAAATATAAAGACTGCGCACTCACCAGATACGCAATCTTTATGCGCATTTGTGTAAATATCACTGGACCTCCTGTGTCATCATCCTGGTCTGGTCAGATCTGGTCAGCCTATCCCTCATGGCCTGGTACCCGGATAAGTGCAGCTTTTCTGTGTATTTGGCCGGTTCTCACCAGAACTCAAATAAATAGAAAGGGCCACATAGTGTAATATCCTTGGGTATCTTTATTATAGGCACAGGATAGCAGAAAATCCAACACACAATCGGTGGTTATTCATTATTGTTTTGCTAAGTTATATAGCGCTGCACCTCCCCCCTTTTTTATATTAATGTTTACCTATAGTCTGGTCAGTAAATAGTTTTTTTCTTTTCCTGTTTGGGAACATTTCCACAGTGCAATTTGCAAATATTGAAAGACGAAATATTCTTTTTCAAATGCTACAAGGATGAAAAAACATGTCCTTGCATGCCAGAGATGCCCTAAAGACACAGATTTTTTTTACAATTTTTTTCTGAAAATTTCCATTTTTTTCTGGAAAAACTGTTTTTTTTTTCTCGTGGCTTCAAAATTTCTGGAAATTGTTGCTCTATCACTCTTTTACAACTGAAGTTCAAACATTTATAAAAAGAAAAAAATAATTTGTATTTAGAAGTGGGAAGGTGAGCATTCTTAAAATGTTTATAAACCTTTTTCAAATAACATTGAGGAACCCTTGAAATAACTTTCCGGGTTCAGGGAACCCCTGCTGATAATTCTATATCTATAGCTCAAAGTACATTAGTATGAAGGTCACTGGGAAGACTATTCCTTGTATTTGTGGTCATTGGGAAGAATGTCCCCTTGGTAACTGATCTAAGTTGCATATTATTCAAGGGACCCCTAGCAACCTCTGGAGGAGCCCTAGTTAAGAATGGTTGCTTTATGGTGTGTACTAGCCTCAACCAAAAGCACTTAGTGTGATTTCTGACTTCAGTTCTGCCAGGTTATGCCAACACCACAAAATCCTGGGGGCGATTCATAGCCTCAGCTGTGTGTGCATGTTTCCTTCCCTATGAGACTGTGTGTTTGTGTGTGTGTGTGTGTGTGTGTGTGTGTGTGTGTGTGGGTGGGGGGGTTCATTTCCCTCCACTTAGATCTCAAATTACACTCGGCTTCCTGCTTTATAGTTTGCAATGTGTGACATCATGCGATCTCCACTTACCGCCTGTGGAGCTGAGAAATAGTCTTTGATGTGTGAACTTTGAACAGCTGTAGAGAAGAGAGGGCTGAACAGCAATAGATACAACTTATGTAGGAGGATTTGTCTCATTTCTGTTGAACACCTAAGCTGGCCATACCCTAATATATTTTGTACCAAAAATCTAATTTGTACATTCGATGACTAGACAAATGTTATTTGAAAGTACTTCAGAAAAGTTTTAAGTTTGCTTTTAACTTTCGATTTTTGAGTGAATGGATAATCCCAAATGAAATACACATTTAGTAATTTGTTCATTTGAGAAAAATTTGCCTTCAAATTTTCTCATCACTGCAGTTGAAAACAAACATTGATTTCACCCCACTAACAAATAGAAAATCAAAAAAGTGTTCTTAAAATGAACATTTGCAAACAAAATTTTGTATGGCCAGCTTTAGCCGAAGAGCATTTGTACATATTCTAACAGGTCAAGATTGCACAGGGATGATGATATCCCAGAGATGCTGCTGCTTCATTGTACAGTGAGCAGGCTGTGAGTGTTTACAGGAAAAATCTGTGCTGCTACTGCAGTGGAAGTCTGGGTTCAAGTTCTCTTAAATGTATTTGAAGTGTTGCCTGGAGCTAAAGCTGATCTCTTTTTTTTTATTTACTTTACACTAACCTGTAAGGCCGCTGGATGTGCCGTATAAACTATATGTAGATGCGGCTACATACAGCACACCGCATATGTTCCGTGTGCGAGCCGAGAATTCCAGTCTCATACACAGAACATAGTGGAGTCTATCACAGTGGTACTCAGCCATTCAGAGTAAACTATGTACAGTGAGGAACAGAAGTATTTGAACACTCTGCGATTTTGCAATTCTCCCACTTAGAAATCATGGAGGGGTCTGAAATTCACGTTGTAGGTGCATTCCCACTCTGAGAGACAGAATTTAAAAAAAAATTCAGGAAATCACATTGTATGATTTTTAAAGAATGTATTTGTCTTGCACCGCTAAACATATGTATTTGAACACCTAAGAAACAGCAAGAATTCTGGCTCTCAAAGACCTGTTACTGTGCCTTTAAAAAGTCCACCTCTACTCCACTCATTAATCTAACTTAGTATCACCTGTCTGAGCTCTTTAAAGACACCTGTCCACCCCACAGTCAGTCAGACACCAACTACTACCATGGACCAAAGAGCTGTCAAAAGACACCAGAGACAAAATTGTGGACCTCCACATGGCTGGAAAGGGCTACGGGGCAATTGCCACGCAGCTTGGTGAAAATAGATCAACTGTTGGAGCAATTGTGAGAAAATGGAAGAGGCTAAAGACGACTGTCAGTCTCCCTCCGACTGGGGTTCCATGCAAGATCTCACCTCGTGGGGTATCACTGAAAGGTGAGGAATCAGCCCAAAACTACAAGGGAGGAGTTGGTCAATGACATGAAGAGAGCTGGGACCACAGTTTCAAAGGTCACTGTCGGTAGAACACTACACCGTCATGGTTTCAAATCATGCATTGCACGGAAGGTTCCCCTGCTTAAGTCATCACATGTCCAGGCCCGTCTGAAGTTTGCCAATGACCATCTGGATGATCCAGAGGAGGCATGGGAGAAAGTCATGTGGTCAGATGAGACCAAAGTATAACTTTTTGGTGTAAACTTCACTAGTCGTGTTTGGAGGAAAAAGAAGGATGAGTTGCATCTCAAGAACACCATCCCTACTGTGAAGCATTGGGGTGGTAACATCATGATTTGGGGGTGCTTTTCTGCAAACGGGACAGGACGACTGCACTGTATTAAGGAGAGAATGAATGGGGCCATTTATTGCGAGATTTTGAGCAGCAACCTCCTTCCCTCAGTCAGAGCATTGAAGATGGGTCGTGGCTGGGTCTTCCAACATGACAACGACCCGAAGCACACAGCCAGGATAACCAAGGAGTGGCTCCGTAAGAAGCATATCAAGGTTCTAGAGTGGCCTAGCCAGTCTTCAGACCTAAATCCAATAGAACATCTTTGGAGGGAGCTGAAACTCCGTGTTGCTCAGCGACAGCCCCGAAACCTGACAGATCTAGAGGAGATCTGTGTGGAGGAGTGGGCCAAAATCCCTGTTGCAGTGTGAGCAAACCTGGTCAAGAACTACAGGAAACATTTGACCTCTGTAATTGCAAACAAAGTCTTCTGTACCAAATATTAACACTTATTTTCTCAGGTGTTCAAATACTTATGTTCAGCAGTGCAAGACAAATAAATTCTTTAAAAATCATACAATGTGATTTCCAGAATTTTTTTTTAAATTCTGTCTCTCAGAGTGGGAATGCACCTACAATGTGAATTTCAGACCCCTCCATGAATTCTAAGTGGGAGAACTTGCAAAATCGCAGAGTGTTCAAATACTTCTGTTCCTCACCGTATTCTATCAATGAATACAAAGCTTCCTCTGATTGGCTTAGTTAGAGAAACGGGCTGATGATGTCAGAACCTCTGACTCAGCCAGTCAGAGGAAGCTTTGTAGTCATTGATAGTAATTTGTAGTCATTGATAGAATACATCTCAGAATAGCTGAGCACCGCTTTGATAGACTCTACTGTGTTCCGGGTATGAGACTGGAAGTCTCAGCTCGAACCCAGAACACAGTGCGTTATAATGTATGTAGCCGCAGCTATATGCAGTTTATACAGCACATCCAGTGGCTTTACAGGTTAGTGAGGGACATAGTTTGTTTGGGCCAAGCTGGCCCAAATGAGTGATGTATATCAAAAGGTGGAGATCACCTTTAAGGACAGAAAGGCATAGAGCCTTATTAAAGTATTTTCCCATTTGAAGAAATTCTCTGAGCATGGCAAATTAAATAATCAATCATGATTGGGTGTTTGGTAAATGCACATGCCCTTCAATTCACCCCACTTTATTTTATATAATGTACAACTTCAGTGTACATTAAATGTAAAACTTAAAATTTTGGACAGAGTGAGGATGGATTAGAGCCCCCATTAGGTTTTATTGTTTTTTCTGTAGCTATTGAGGAGATATTCTTTTATATTTTGTGTGGTCACCAAGCCACAAGGTAAGAAAGATCTCTCCAACAGGGGCAGAATATTTCCCCAAAAAGACTGAGGAAAGGTAAGAACAGTCAAGTTTTCACTGCTATCTATGAACCTGTTAGGAAGATCTCAGTTCCTCTGTGGTTACCTAGACAAGAAGTGAGGTGAAATATCCCCAACAGGGACATAAATGACAATAAATTTATAAATCATTAAATGTTTTGCCTGAAGATAGGATCACACTACTACATGTCGAGAACATGGAGAAAGTTGCGTACTTTGCTGATATGTACAGAAATGTGCTGCCCTTTAGTTGACAAATGGCATTGCAAGTAATTGCTAATGGAACCCCTATGCATCTCTTAACAGAACCACATGGTGCTGGGCCTTTTTGACAAAGGGTCAGGGACTTCTTTTCCACATTTCTCTTGCATAGGGCAGCTCACTGAAATGAATGATCAAAGACATGCGCAAGCTTGGTTGTACCTGTAGGTGTTAAAGGTGTTTGTCCATAAGCATGTTGTTTAAACTGGGAGGGCCTAAGCTTAAATATGTAAAAATGTCCTTAAATTCTATCTCTGTACTTCTGGGTGTGGAGGGGCAAGTGCCTCACTCTCATTTCTCTCATATAACAGTACAAGTGTTCAGTGATTGGGCTAGTGCTTGGAGAGGGGAGAGAGTTCTCTGAGCAGATACTGGCTAGGGCTCACAGGGGATACTTCCTCTCTTCTAGCAGCTGAATGAAACATATGGGAGTGATCAACAGGTAAGTATGTGCAGCAAGGAGGTAACATTAAAGTCCCACTCCGGGTTAATGTATCCATGCCTTGGGAGTACCCAGGCCTACCAATGTTAATGCCTATGTTCTGTTGAGGGTCACAGGAGGCACTTATCAATTAATTCTTTACAATTTCTCAGGTCCACTCATGACAACTAGTAGTCATTTTAGCTTGGGGTCCTCCGGGAATCCTGGGGTAGGTCAGCCTGTCATAGCTTTAGTACAGTTAACACTTTCATGCTCGTTCTGCCTCCCCCATAGTGCTGGCATTGCTGAAATTCTATACTTAAGTAGTCTCTCGTGGTACAGAATACCACTAGGCTCTCTCAGAGAACCAAACAGGCTTCAATGAAGAAAGTCAAAATGTACAAATAGCCATACAAGGATTTGGCAGCACCACACTTGAACACATTCCAAACATCCTTTATAGCACATAGAGGTGTCTAAAGCAGTGAGGTTTGCACCCTGGCAGTAGGTTATGAAATATTCTAGCGTTCCTCCAAAGGGGTAGAGCAATCAGTCTTATCTCCCCTATGGAAGTCCCTACACTCGCCCTCCAAAGGGGGAGCACATGTGTAATGACTTCCTGGCTACATCATTCCTACTACGCAGACACTAAATCAGACAGGGTGATGCATCTCAGTCACAGTAGACCTCTTCAGGAACTAACTTGCTTTCTGGCAATCCTAGTGTGTTTATATAATATCGGTATCAGGCAGTCTGACAGCTTTAAAGGCTTCAATCCCAATGACTTCTCAATTTACACCAGTAAGTTGATAAACTGGCCAATTGAGGTTGTTTAGGGGAACACTATATCCTTCACTCCCCTGCACATAGGGTTGAATTTGTAAAAAAAAATTCAGAGTCATTTATCCTGCATGTATGTTCATTCTGTGTGAATTCTGGCAAATTTGAATTTTACTAAGCCAGTTTCTCTCCAGGGTGTATGTTTTTTATTCATAAGAATTGTATGAATCAGAAAAAAATCCTCATTATAGGCACTAGATGGAGCTGATGATCATAGGAAAGAAATATTTATTATGGTCACCAGCTTCGTCTAGTGGCCACAATGTGTTATTTTCCTGATTCAAAATATTTTTATGAATGAAGAACATCCGTCCTGAAGAGAAGATAGCCTAGCAACATTCGATTGTGTTGGCATTTGCACAGAACAAACATACATGCAGTTTTGCAGGATGAATAGCTCTGTGATTTTTTTTTTATAGTTTAGGAACCCCCCCGGTCAAATACAATGCTGTGACAAATTTAGTCCCATTCCTATATACATACATTGTTTCATTCATGGCTGATGCAAAGTATTGTGTTAGCTTCCTTCAGACTGATGTGGTGTAGTTTGATCGCAGTGCGGGTGCAGCACATCTTACCCTCGTGTTTGGATCGGGTTAGCTGCGCTAAGTGCGCTGCGAGTTATATTGTGCCTTGCAGTTTTTGTGCGCTTTCTGAAAGTGCACCAAAACTCCTACATCTGGACATAATATAACTCTATGGGAAAGTGCAGCTAACGCACTCCAAACATGCAGGTAAGGTGCCCTGCAACTACATTGCATCAGTCTGAAAGCAGTCTTATAGAAATATTTTTTTTTTCATTTATATTTTACAAAGTAAGTGCCAATTCAGATATGTGTGTTGCGGCTTGCCAGCTATGGTTTCAGTGCAAATTGCAAATTGTTCAGCAGTTAAGGTCCTGTTCAGGTCAGGATTTGAAGAGAGAAAACTGGCCTGAAATCGTGTTCACAAACTCATGACATGTATGATTCAAAAGCGGTTTCCATAGAAGTCAGTGAGCCTGTAATCCGCACCTGAACTGGACCATGCTGCTCAGAAATTGGACAGGACTCTTTTTCAATCCTCACTGCCAGTACACTGGACGTATGTGACCAGGCACCATAGGAAGCAATGTTATTTCACATGTCATACGGATTGGATCCGGTTCAAACCACATCCAATCCACAAATATGTGAACAGGCACTGAAATCTGCTAGATATGAAGATATACAGTTGTGACCAAAATTATTCAACCCCCACTGAAATTGAGTGTTTTGGCCAGTTTGACATTGCTTTTGATCATTCAGTCATCTTGCTTACATTTACATTAAAGAGGCACTTGTAGGTCAGACAAATATAACATAACAGTTATAATGAAATAACCACAAATGTCTTTTCTGTGCTCACAGCATTATCAGTTTTATTCAACCCCCAAGTGACATTCAATCTTAGTACTTAGTACAGCATCCTTTTACAGTTATAACAGCTTTTAAACGTGAAGCATAGCTTGACACAAGTGTCTTGCAGCGATCTACGGGTATCTTCGCCCATTCTTCATGGGCAAAGGCCTCCAGTTCAGTCACATTCTTAGGCTTGCGCACTGCAACTGCTTTCTTTAAGTCCCACCAGAGGTTCTCAATCGGATTTAAGTCTGGTGACTGCGATGGCCACTCCAAAATGTTCCAGCCTTTCCTCTGCAACCATGCTCTAGTGGACTTGGAGGTATGCTTGGGATCATTGTCCTGTTGAAAGGTCCAACGTCTCCCAAGCCTCAGGTGTGTGACGGACTGCATCACGTTTCCATCCAATATCTCCTGGTACTGAAGAGAATTCATGGTACCTTGCACACGCTGAAGCTTCCCTGTACCTGCAGAAGCAAAACAGCCCCAAAGCATGATTGACCCTCCACCATGCTTCACAGTAGGCAAGGTGTTCTTTTCATCATAGGCCTTGTTCTTCCTCCTCCAAACATAGCGTTGATCCATGGGCCCAAACAGTTCTAATTTTGTTTCATCAGTCCACAGAACACTATCCCACAACTTTTGTGGTTTGTCCACATGGCTTTTGGCATACTGCAGTCGACTCTTCTTATTCTTTGGAGACAGCAAGGGGGTACGCCTGGGAGTTCTGGCACGGAGGCCTTCATTACGCAGTGTGCGTCTTATTGTCTGGGCTGAAACTTCTGTACCCACATCTGACAAATCTTTTCTCAGTTCCTCAGCAGTCACACGGGGACTTCTCTCCACTCTACGCTTCAGGTAGCGCACAGCAGTCGAAGTCAGCATCTTCTTTCTGCCACGACCAGGTAGCGTTTCAACAGTGCCCTTTGCCTTGAATTTGCGAATGATGCTTCCTAAGGTGTCTCTTGGTATGTTTAACATCTTTGCAATCTTCTTATAGCCATTGCCCTTCCTGTGAAGAGAAATCACCTCTTCTCTTGTCTTCCTGGACCATTCTCTTGCCTTCACCATGTTTGTAACCACACCAGTAAATGTCTAGAAGGAGCTGAGTATCACAGTCATTTTAAAGCTGCCTAATTGGTGCTTATTATGCTTGATTGCTGCTCGGTGACATCCACAGGTGTTTTCAATACCTGATGGAAAGCACCTGTATGAACCTCTGTTCTTCAGAGTGGTAGTCTTTAAGGGGTTGAATAATTGTGGCAATGAAGAAACCACATAAGAACCATTTACTACTGTATTACATAAACAATTGATGTCATTTTAGTTGCATTTGGGTAGTTACAACGTCCTTGTAGGATTTGATTCTGAATACAATTCCAAATGTACACTATAGTCCCTAAACCCCTTTACAGCATTGGGGGTTGAATAATTTTGGTCACAACTGTAGAATACATTCATGTAATTATTTCTCTGTGTTCACTGAAACTTCATGAGATACAATAAGCTTCTAATATTACACATCTCTTAAATCACTTCTTAATGATCCACTTGTAGTTCTACATGAATATATAAAGCCATGTTTAAGCAGCTCAGTATAGTAATCATAGGA
This sequence comes from Staurois parvus, assembly GCF_062004578.1. Classification (NCBI taxonomy): domain Eukaryota; kingdom Metazoa; phylum Chordata; class Amphibia; order Anura; family Ranidae; genus Staurois; species Staurois parvus. The sequence continues at coordinate 7,307,650 of NW_028317797.1, read as the reverse complement.
GTAATCTGTCACAGGCAACATAATAATCTCATGTTTTTTCAATATTTGCATTAATTTCTAATCATATTTCCATAACTGTGTGTTGCCTTCTTTACTATATGTATAATGTTCTCCACTTAAGTATTCCACATTTACATACAAATTTAACCATTCAGAGCTCATTTCTTTATTACTGTACATTTCCATATAAATTAATCAGAGTAGCTTTGCAGTCCTAATTATTTCCATTTCAGAAGTTGAACTTGAAATTGCATCTTTAGTATGCCTTTTTTAGGAACTCTGCAACAAGTATGCGATGACAGTGAGGGCTATACAGTACAATTGACTACAAACATATAGAATATTACATATATAGCATCTGTTTGTGGCAGTACTGGCCATACAAACATTTACATTATAAGTAATGGATATTTAGCCTATATTAATGGAAACCGTTTCATAGAAGACATGGAAGATGCTATTGCTGACTTCATTTTCTGCAAATGCCAGTTGGTTGGGTAACCAAACTGACCCTGTTGCTTCAATACTTTCAGTAACTAACCCAAACTCTACTGATCTGTGTACTTGTGTTGGGTAATCAAACAAGAAAAAGTGGGGACCAAGGAGGTCCATCATCTACAGTAGCTTCATAAAAGGACAGACTGTGATATTGTCTTAAAAAACACAGGTTACTTTATTGAGAAATAACCCATTTCAAAAATTCCAAAATGCAAGACCACCACCTTCCACCTTTAAAAGTAAAAAATGGCAACGTTTCATCCACCCAAAAACAAAAGTCCAGGCTCCAGGTCACTCATCCAAACAAGGCTTAGCCTTAGTGTCCAATGTAGTCTTCCCACTCCAATAGAGTTAACCTAAATGTGTTACAGCCTCTGCTCTAGGGGAATAAAACATACATTATATGAGCTGTGTGTGCCTGATTGGATGACTGACCGGGAGCCTGAACTTTTGTTTTTTGGTGTATGACAACATTGTCATTTTTTGACTTTTAAAGGTGGTCATGCATTTTATTATCTTTCTTTGAAATGTGTTATTTCTTAACAAAGTAACCCGTGTTTTTAAGGCAATACCGCAGTCTGTCCTCTTCAGAACCTATTGTAGGTAGTGGCCCCCATTTTGTTTTATTGCATAAAGTAGCACAGTTTCTGAGGATAGCCACCATAAGTAAATTAGGTAAGCTGGTGCCACTACCCGGTATTAGGACCTTTATTAAAGTTTTTATTTACTTCCCGAGTTTTTAACTAGTTTTTGATTAAAGTATACCTGTGTTGGGTCCATGAAGCAGAAAGTACTGAAGCCTGTGATCAGTGAATTAGCCAGACCACTAACATTTTCAGAAGGAGGTCATCTCAGGAACAGGACCTAGAGGGAGGTCAAGAGATCTAGCATCTACAAAGGGAGCATGGTGGTGATGGAGGATGTTGCCATTTGTGTTGCACAACTTTCTTTGCATCTCTGTGGGCATTTGATCAAATACTGAGAGATACAAAGGAAGCTCATGCTGGAAAAATTTAAAAAGTTTGTTACCTTTAAAGCAGAACTATACTCGCCTTTACTCCAGGGATGTAGTCTCCTGAAGCTCACTTTGCTGGCCGCTAACAACCTCAGTTGGTCTTCTGGGTTTTCAACCTTTTGTCATTTTGATTGTCCAGGCAAAAAATTACATCAGTCCTGTGCAGGTGCAGGAGTTCATTTATCTTGGCAGATTTCAAAATTGTACACCAAGCTGTACGTGCACACCTCAATGTACAACATGCGTTGCAAACAGAGAGGTAAGAAAATTTTAACACAGAAGAGACACACAATGGATGTGCTAGAATAAAAGGGATGTTTACTGAAAAGAAATTATACAGTTTTAATTGCCAGCATTTTATTGGCGGCTTCTTTTTTAAAGAAGAAAACAGCACACAGACCGCTTCAAAGCTCCCCCAAAATACACTGCAGATCCTATGTCTGCTATGATTTTTGGGGGTCTTTTGGAAGCATTTCTATGCCTTTTTTTTAAGAAGCTAGCAGAGAAATATAATTTGCTGGCAATTTGAAACCTTTTTTTCCTTTGTGAATTTTCTGTTCATCCCAGAGAAGCAACCCATCACAGACAGAATTAGGACACTCCCCAGGCATGTTATTTGAATGAAGTGGGCATTTTTAATGTTTCACTTTAAGTAATTAAAAATTAATTGCTTCTTGCCAAATGAAATTTGTTAAAAAAAATGATTTTCATTGGTACATGTTCCCCAGGCCAGTGCTTACCCCATATTATATTTTTTTACAACCCCTTACCCATTAGCCCACAAAATGGGTATTTTTAATTTGACAAACTCTGTTCTCATTGATTTAAGTGGGGTTTTGTTTTGGCATCCAAGCTTCTTTGAAGTTTGACAAACTGTTTGAACTGACTCTAGGGCAGTTTGGCTCATCCCTATTTAACTTTATGTTTTGGATGGTGGATAGAAACCAGAACAACCAGTAGAAACTCATGAAAACGGGGAGAGAACATTAAAACCCCAAACAGGTCACTTTTCTTATGGGATTTGAACTTAGTACTCTGAACTGCAATGCAAAAGTTTAACCGTTACCCCTAGTCCCCAAATTTACTGTAGAAGCTGCTATAACTAGTAAGTGCACTAAAGGACTTTTAGTTTTTTACATACTGTAGCTGTATAAAAAGACTACAGTACATCTACATAGATTAGCATAAGTACAAGACCAAAGTGGGATATCAAAGTCTCCACGAATCATCTGGTCCTTGGGAAGGCTTTTGATGACCTTCTTGGTTAATTGGGGATTTCCATGGTTCATGATTCTCTATTGTGGTCATGTCAGCTTGGGCCCCATTCACTCTAGATAGTTTAGAGCTGCTGTATCTTGTTTCTACCTAATCTTAGTTTGGTGAGTCATAATCCAATCCAACAACCTTTGTGTTTTTATTTTTCCTTTGATATACTACCTTCAGAATGCGCCGTCTAGTTTCATTGACTAAGTAATTAAAAGCCTTATGCACCTTTTCTCTCTGGCTAGCTGCCCTTCTGCTTTTCACTGTTGTTCCCTGTGTAATGTTTCTAGCAGATGGTCAGAGATTTTTCACCCTTTCAAAAGTTTCATTTTATTCCCATCTCATCAAGCATGTCTCTGCCAAATGTAATTAGCCTAAGCTTCGAAACCCTCACTTGAGATCAGTTAAAGTTTCAATAAAGCTTTTAAAATCAGAAGGTTAGACATGTCTGAGATAAAGCCTAATGTTACAGTTTAATTGTCCAAACTTTATTTAGTGTTCTTGGTCACTGCGTTGTTTTCTATTGGCTTCCAGCTTAATCCCTTTTGGATTTTGTTGTATTTGTATAACAAAGCTTCAACTTTACTGCACCCTGTACTTAAGTGTTCTTACCTTTAAATGAGGGTGAAACAACTTATTTTCTCAATTATTTCTAATAATAGAACTCTTTTCAGATGCGTTGATTAAGTGGCAAGAAACAGAGAATAAAATTATGTTAAATCTTTGTTTTCTGAACACTGGAAGTTCAGTAGTTTCTAAATATACAAATAAATGGGTAAAAGAAAGTGGAATTAATTAGCTACACAAACATGTACTTTTGCCTAAATCGGAGTCTCAGTGGAACAAGGCAGTTATTATTAACACTATTATTTTTAACGTTATATTTTGGAGAAAATAAGGTTTGTTGGCCAAATTAACAAGAACAAAAAAATTCACGCAGAACTAATTGCTATGTCAGTCTTGTTGACAGAAATACACACTGTAATTATAAAATTAATTAAAATTGTCTAAATAACAGGGAAAAATGGTGGGGAATGTGAGAAATTTGGAATTAGGCAAAAGTTTGGAAACGTAAAAGCTAAATAAGAACATCCATACATAATAAAGTACCAAACTGGCAAACAAATTGAACTTTTGTTGAAACAATACACGAAGCTCAATTATAGGCTCAGGAATCGCTTATCTTTTACAGTTTGTTTTCTTTAGAAAGAGCTCACAGCTTGAGTAGAAAACCCTGTCCTCTGCCAGCATTCTGCAAGGAAGAATCCTTATTTTCAGCATTGAAGCAATGGTCTCTCTGCAGAAGTCCCACTCACACCTTGCTGATTCAGACCTATAGCTCTGCGATCAGCAAAGCTCATGCTTCCCTGGTGATTTAAAAGACCTTACTCAGCAGGGAGCATGATGGAGCAAACACTGCAGCATGCTAGCAAAGGACAGGAATATCTACTCAGGTTGTTGCTGTTTTCAAATGGAAATGTATACAGTAAGACTTTGCAAGCTCTTTGTTTTAATGTAAGCTGTAAAAAGTTCACTTGCAATGATGATCTTGCATTGTACATGATGACATCAGAGAGCCTGCAACCAGAGGAGCAGTAAAGAGAGGTTACTTCAGGGGAGTCTGCAGGAGTGAGCAGTTAGTTAAGTATTGCTGCTTATTCCTGTCCCCTTGGAAAAAACAAGCATTTAATCCTTGCAGTAGGGGGAGGACACCACTCCAAGGGTATTATTTGCTGCTGAGCAGAGTTGGGCTTTAATGTTCCTGGAATCTATTTAGTTGATTTAAACTAAAATATTAATTGTGTTTAGATCTATTTGTTGCTAGAAGGTTCCCTAAGGCACAGACTCTAAGAAGATAGTTTGGATTTTGCCATTAGACACCCCAAGGACAAGGTCCTTAGGCCCACCTCTACAATTGACTTCTAGTACCCACAGTTGAGGCTGAAACTAGAAAGGGATAGATCTAGCTCAACACAGATATTGGCACAAACCAAAGAAGCAAACACATTCTTAGCCTGTTATTTCTCTATTAGAAGCAAGTCATTGGGTTTATTGGTGTATGCTTTGACACATATTACTAGTATATATATGCTTTGGGTGGGAATTGCCTCCATTCCTAGACTCACATCTTTGTAGCCAGACCTCATTAATTAACCTCTGCTATTCATAGGACATTTAATATGTAAGCTGACTGATGCTTAAAGCACTATCTCTGTTAAAAGCCTGCTGCTGGATGAAAAGGCTGAATACTGACAGAACAATAAAAGTCAAAAGTGCTTTCTCTTTGTTTTGGAGAACCCATTAGGAAGCCATGTATTAGCAGGAATTAATTTAATGGCTATATAATATATCATTACCCCCTTAGGCTTTGCTGAGTTTTGGGTCCCCCTTTAGTCCTGCACAGACAGGCAACGCACATTTTCTTTGGACCTTACACACAGGAGACAGTCAACAGTCCCTGAACTTGTTTTTTTTATTTTATTAGGGGTAATAAACTTGCATGGGGTTATGTGATGCCCAAAAAAACTGTTAAATGGAGGACCACTTTCTGAACCTATGTAGAATTCCATAGAAGGGTTTCTCCTCTTGGAAAGCTCTCCAGCCTCTCCTGGTGTACCACCCCAATCCCCAGATAGTTCTTTTTTCAGCTGTCTGAAGGAATCCCTGGACAAGGGGATCTCAAGTTTGCAACTTTGAAGCACAGTCCAGATGGGGCTAGTTAGGCTTCCCACCCAAATGCCCTCTCCCATACTCCAGTCCAGGGGGTGTAGAAGTACTCACTGTCCCTCTTCTGCAAGCTGCAGGTTGGTAGCTGTTTTCAGGTCTTCTGCTGGCCCGGCTCCTTCCTCAGCTCTGCAGATGGTCCTTGCTCAGGGAGCTGGTGAGGTTCAGCTTTTCCTCTGTCCTATTCCTTCCTGGAGGCAGACCCCATCCCACAGGGCCCCCTCCACACTCCAGCTCCTGCTCTCACATCTTCCACCCTCCTGCTTCTGAGCAGGCTCAGTCACTCGTAAGGGCTGTCCTGACCCCATGCCAAGCCTCCAGCCTAGGGATTGGTCAGGATCCCTTAAGAGTGCAGACCAGCTCCTCCTCACCCCAGCCCACTGCGTTCTAGAGACTTCTCCAAGTCTCTAGATGAGGGGGAGGCATCAAAGAGATGATCTGCAGAGTCTCTCATCCCTGCTCCAAATTTGACCTTCTGATCATCACCCAGGCTGCTACTCAGCCCTCTATCTAAAAAATAATTAGCTAGCTTCCCCTAGCTAACTAGGAGGGTGATTATATATCAACATGTACATTTTCCCTATTCAACTATGTTCTTTAAGATACAACCACACTAAACACAAGGGTTTCTTATAAAGTGAGAGCAGTGAAGCATGGGATACTTTGGCTGTCATTCTGACGGATTGTTACATAGTTCAGTGGTTTGTGACACTTCATATTCCAACTCAAATGCTTACAATGTCTCCTGGAAAGTTAAGAAGCGGGATAAAAATGAAACACATGTTGGCATTCCTGTTAACATATCAATATAAGATAGAAAATAAGAGTTTCTGAGTTACAAGGCTTTTATTTTTTTTATTTCTGGTAAAATAAAGAATGGATGTCACACACATCAAAACCTCTCCAAGATATCTTATATCAGTACTTATGAAACCGAGAAGTACCAGTAGACACTTCTTACCAAAATGAATGATTAAAATATATACTTATTTGGTTTATAAGCGGGTCTTTTAAAGGAAATTAAGTTATATTATTTGAATGATACACTTATTCAGTAACATGTTTATAATATATGTATTTGTTGGTCAAACATGATAATAAAGTTGCCATACCTGTGAAAAATGTATTCTGGATTATGGGATTTAGGTAAACCTTTTCCACATTTGTCTTAAAGATGTTTGAATCCACTTACTGCTAGTTGACTCACTACCTCTGGTGGTAGTCTATTCCAAGCATCAACTAGATTATCTCAACACAGGTCTGTCACCTCTAGAAACCATATAGAGTAGTTGCATGTGTAAGAAGATCATGGGAAAAGGTATGTGTTGCCTGACTAATTCTAACAAATAAGCTCACCTTTTGGAGCATATTACATGTTACACCTAGAGACGTAACTAGAACCTTCAGGGCTGGGGCCCTTCCCTCCAAGTCCGGTGGCAGAACTCCAGGGCCATTCTCAAGTGTGACCTTTGTGGCCATGGTAGTTTTGCCACTGGTGGCAGTAGTTTTTTATTTTTTTTTTTGTTCTTTTTTACTATTTTATTATGTTTTATTAAATTATTATTTTGTATTTTTTGCAATTTTTTTTAAGGAGTTAAGTTGGGGGAGGGGGTCGGTGAAATATCAGGGTCTAAACAGACCTCTGATGTTCCACCTTTGAGTCAGTGAAAGGAGATTGAGGGCACAGCCCTCAATCTCAATCTCTGCACAGAATGAAAGTACAGGAATAGCTCTGTACAAAGCTTTCTATTCATTCATAAACTGAAGCATAGTAAACACAGTTTACTATGCTTCAGTTATGAATGAACGGAGTCCGTGATTGTTACCGATCTATTACCATATATGACATATTTACTGGCCAATCCCCTGCAGCAGCTGGTGGGAGAGGGGAGGGGGAATCTGGCAGTGCTGCGGCGGAGGAGGGGGGCCAGGAGAGAGCACAGGGGTCCGAGGGTAGGAAAAAGAAGCTGGATAGGGGGGGCGGCATGTAGATAAACCGATCTCCTTCATTTTCCTCCTGCAACCTGTGAATGCAGGTGGGAGGGAAAGGAGGAGAAGCAGGTATTCAGTGGCCACAAGAGGAAAATAGAGGGAATTGGTTTCTCTATATGCTGCCCCCCCTTTCCAGTGTACAGGGGAGCCACACAAGCCCCCTCGAGCATATGTCCAAGTCGAAATTGCGACCCCTGTAGTTACGTCCCTGCGTTAGGGTGTAACGCAGCACATGTACTCCTCACCCCCTAAATATCCCGCAGAAGAGCAGGCAGGGTTCTTCTCATCTGACCCATTGGCACATTTTAAAAACAGCGTGGCTGTGTGGGTCTCTGTGTGCAGATCTGCGTCATTCATTACAGGCTGAACGCTTTAGGATTTGTCTGCAGGAACCTGACATTGCACCCGTGATCCTTGGGGAAAAGTAATAAATGCACTTTTTTTTTCTACTTTCTTTTACAAAGTTGGTTTTTAGTTAAGTCCATCTAAATCTGCTAGGCTGACACTATTCTCCTAGGCTGACAATGCTGCTGTCCAAAGGTGTCTGATTTACTACTTCATCCAGAAGGCAGACACCCTACCTCAGGAAGAGTGTTGTGATGGGTGATCCATCCAGCATCTATGGATTGATAAGATGATATATATCAAATTTTTGGGGGTTTTAATATCACTTGAAATACCCCTTTAAACAGTCTGTAAATAGATGTATATCTTGCATGGGCTTCTCTATAGTAGAACTATTGGATAGACATGTGCTCTAAAAGGGTCATGTAATATCACTGCAGTGTAGTGGCGTAGCATTGATTGTCAGCATCTGGGGCAAGGCAAGTAATTTTCACCCCCTAACTGGTGGACTTTTAGCACTCCCTGAGTCCCTTCCACTAGCATAGGTGCCACCAGATCTGCTTGGAGCAAACACAGATCTACACTGTATATTTTAACTCTTTTATATTTCTATGCCACTCATCTGACATCAGACTATCTGTAATATTGGCTAGGCAGAGATGTACACAGGTGCCACCAGATTTGGCGATTTGACTTTTGTGGCATAGCCGCCTGTCTGACATCAGCCTATCTTTAGCAATGGCTAGACATTGCCAGGTACCATCAGATTTAGCAATCCTGCTCTGGTGATTTGTCTCTAGTTGCAGACATCAGCCATAAAGTCGAGTTTACATAAACCCAAAACGTGTGTTTTAGATAAACTATGGAAGTGTTAAACCCCTGTTAGGATTTTACTACTGCTGGGAGCATTCTCCCTGAGTATATCCTGGTGGCCTTTGTCTATGGTGCAGAAAGTTAAGACAAATCCAACAGTTTAGAGCTGTCATCAAAACAGGAAGTCATAAAAATTCTTCTTCTGTGGTCACTTTTACGAGTGGCATTTTTCCTCAGTTTGCTGATTTCCATGTGTCTCTGAAACATGAAGCAAGGGGAAATCTAGCCAATGGAACATAGACAGAAAAAGAAAAAAAAAACCTACAGGGTCTTAACCATTTTCTATTTTAAAAAAATGTTAAAACTCATTCAGTTTTACCTATGTTTTAAAGAAAAAACTGGTAGGGTGAGTTGTAACTCCCAATTCTCAGCCATTATTGGTAGAAATCCATCTGGTGTGCTGATCTGGCCTGTCTGCAATGAATAATTCCCCTTTTTTTGTGTTCTTAGAATGAAGCAGACTACAAAATGCACCCCTTCCAACAGTATGCTACTATTGAACTAAACAGAAGAGAGGGTGGGAATTAAGCTTCCGGGGGAGGAGCTAAACATGACTGTTTATACTGAATTGAGGAGGGGGCTGGCTAAGGGCAGAGATTGAGCCAATAGGGAAGGCAGTAAAGTAAGTACACGGTCTGCTGGCCCAGCACACTCGGGGACCAATTTCTGCACCCCATTAAATGTTGCACCCCGGGGCAAGAGCACCAGCTGCCCCCTCCAGGCTACGCCACTGCTGCAGTGTTATCACCCTAGCTGTTAAGATGTTGGCACTTTTAATAGCCCTATCAGTACATAGCCACACCTAGTTCTTCTTACGATCATTTAGATTTGAGACACATTGCTCGATCTGCAGGAGTATGGGCCAATCATGGAAAAACCTTGTTTAATCACCCCCACACCTTCCAGCACTGTCTAGTAGGGTGCAGGAGAAATGCAGCTTCCCTGGTGCATTTATCAATAAAAAAGCAGTACATTACATTGCTTTTAGGATATTTAGCATGTGTATAATAGATAGATACGACCAATTTCTACCACTTGAGACCAGATTGTAAAGGCTATACATTTTTTTTGACAGCTTTAAAGAATTAAACGAAAGAAATAAAAACACATGGACAGCTAATGAATTGTTTTACCTGTAAACACACAATATACAATCACTAACTACATTAGATAACACATCTCAAATTGTTTTAAACAATTCAGGATATGTTCAAAGACAAGTGACTACAATCATATTAGAGTTGCTGACTGCTTGGTCCTGAAGAATCAAATGTTGCTTGTAAAATGCATTGACACTGGATCAACTACGGGTATAGGATATTGTATATGACGGCATTCTATTCTTTTTTTTTTTTTTAAACTAGATGTACTTTTGGACTTTTTTTTTCAAAGTGACTATCTATATAATTTTGCTTAAAGTGATTGGAAAGGCTCCAGGTTTTTTACTTCATGCATTCTATGCATGAAAGGCAAAAAAACCTTCTGTGTGCCCCCAATACTTACCTGAGCCCCATCGCAATTCAGCAATGTGCATGAAAGCCTCAGTTCTCTGGGAACTCTCCCACCTCTTTGGCTAAGACAGCAGCGGGAGCCAGTGAGCCAATGAGAAGAGAGAGGAGGCAGGGCTGAGTCATGGCTCTGTGTGCAAACGGACACGCAGAGCCTTGGCTCGGGAGCAAGCCTGCTTGGGAGCCCCCATAGCAAGCTGCTTGCTCTGGGGACACTCAGCAGGAGGGGGGGCAGAATTGTTGGCAGAGGACCTGAGAAGAGGAGGATCCAGGCTGCTCTGTGCAAAACCACTGCACAGAACAGGTAAGTATGTTTTTGTTTTTTAAAGCCTGCCTTTAACATCACTTTACAGTAGCTACAATTTGTAAGCTGATGTGGCCAGTAATTGTTTATTTATATACAACACAATTCATTTTACTAATTTGAGTGGTTGGTTGTCCATATGTTTTTTGTAGTAATGCTTTCAATAAACATTTATAGGTTTTATGATCTCATGTGTATGGTCTTAAGTGTTGGAAATTAAATTCACTTTTATGTATCCAATATATACATTTTGCAAAAGGAATGCCAGCAGCTACGCTAAGACTACAGTAAAATGTACAAACTCATCCTTTATTGAATTATTCCCTCGTAATAAAAAGGCGTAACTTCATTCTCTCAATCAACATTAACTATTTTTCATCCTTATACTGCTAGCCTTAGTAAATAGATAGGAAAGTATATCATATTTACTTGTTTTGAACTTTTTTTGATATTTCTTCAGTTATTTCCTGGTTTCCAGGCCTGAAATAATGTCATACATCCCTGGAGTCTTCAAGAGGGAAGCTAAGCACACTCTCTTTCCTGCATGCCTGAGTTAAGAGCAGATGAATTCCAAATAAATATTATATGAATCATCTGCCCTTATTTAAGATGGCCATAGCCAGAAACAATATGGGGTGTTTTTCAGAGTGATTTCTCTGCAAAATAAAGCATGTAGACATGGATGGATGGGTGCATTTGTTTTGATTATTAAAGATGAATTAAATAGCTTTTTTGGTTTGTGGCGTTTAGAGGCAGTGTAGTTCCTCTTTAACATGTTAACATGCTATGAAAATGCCTGTTGAAGAGCAAAAAATGTTTGCTTATACCCAGGGTCGTGGATAAGGGGGTACCACTAGTCCTCCTGTACGGGGCCCAGGCAAGCGGGGGGGAGGGGCAGGCAGCTGAGTGAATTGGATTTGGGCAGGGAAGCTGGCTTCTTTTCCTCTCCCTCCCTCTGGCTTTCAGTTGCTGCAGAGAGAGCCATACAGGGGATCAGTTCCAGTAATTGCCCCCACAGCACCCATCACCCTCCTTGTGCACCATACGTTTTCCCCTGCTGCCCAAGTCCCCCTTTGTGCCCCCACAGTGCTGCCGACTTCCCCCTTCTTCCCACCAGCATCTGCAAGCACATAATAGGATCTTTCAGAATGGAGAGTGGGGAAAGGGTCTGGAAAATGTCTAACATTTACCAGCCCCTTCCTTTCCAGAGTGAACACAATGAGTGATCGGTAACAATCACTCATTCATAACTGAAGCATAGTAAACTGTGTTGGTTTTTTGGTGGGGTCCCTGTCAGGTTGGCTGTATGGGGCCCTGTGGTTTCTAACAGCAGCCCTGTTTATAGCATATGCATACACAAACACCCACTAAAACCCAATAACAAAATAAAAGAGGGCAAAAAAATTACCACAAATGAATTGATTTTTTTTTTCCTACACTCAGAAATAATGAAACAATGTTATTATTAAACAATTAAATTAGTGTGGGGATCCTTTGAGTTAACTGAACTCATTTTAAATATATCATATAGCACTGTTATATATGCTGTTTATTTCTCAGTTGATGTATTTTACATGAGAAAATTAACACAGTAAATTAACGATGCACAGTGGGTGTAATAAAAACCTATTAAAGCTCCCCAATATAATTAGAATAAAAAAAAGAGCTTTTCTAATGGTATCAGGATAAGGATTTTTTTATGCAGCGGGTAATCATTATGATTTAATGACATGACTCCAACTGTTAAGTAATTGAGAAAGGCAGTCCTTTCATCTGGTAAAGGTAGTGTTCTTAAAAGTGTGCCTCTAAAGCCGAAGCTGAAAAGGAGTTTGAAAAAAAGTGACATTATCGAGTGAGCTCAGCTTTTTCAGAATCGCCCACCATCGCTTTACTTCATTTATTGCACATAAATGGCTGTCATGTAAAATGCCAATTACCCAGAAATCCTGGGACACGGGGATACATTTTTCACAGAGCATTGCCTGAAGTCTCCCCATCTGTTCTTTGAACTTCAGTAAAGTCAATAAAACTTAACCAGGTAAATGATCAGTTACTATAGAATGTAAAAATATTATTTTAAAACCCACACTGAATCTATAGTCTGCTACTAAGATTTGAAAGACCGTTTAGAATAGGCAGCCTATTGTTTTGTTTTGCTACGATTCATATTTTGGATGAAACTTTCTTTTTTGGAGATTCTGACCCATATGAATTTCTGAATGGACATAGTAACAAATGTCAATGAATCTGAAAAAGAATTATAACAATTTGGCTGATGTCCCATGATGCAGTAATAGTTCAGGGCCATAGGGAAATTAAAGTGTTAGGCCCCATGTACACGGGACGTTTCTGAACGATGGAAACTGACTGCTGGAAAACATAGGTTAAAAAAACGTCTGTTTAGCTACATTTGCATAACGCATTTATGCACGTTTGCGTTTAGAAGCGTGTTTTAAAGATAAGCACAGGAGAACCTCCCAAATGCCCAGAATGCACTGAAAATGCACTGAAAAGTGGTAAATTATTAACAATTTCAGACTGTTTCAGAGAAATACACACAGTAGAAGCAGAGACAGCAGTATGTGTTGAGATAATTAGGTGTGAGTTGCTCATTAACATTTCTTTTGTTACCAAGGGCGGGAATGTGTCTGCTGGAGTCAGGGGGGTCTTCACGAGGAATTTGAGGTGTGAATGGGCATTAACATATCTTTTGTTTCCCAGGGTGGGAGAGGGCTGAGGTGTGAATTGGTCATTACAATGTGTTGCAAGCTTGGTAGGAACATCCTGTGTTAAGTGTTTTGTCCATCTGAGCACCTTGAAAACTCTTTGCATGCATTTTTCATGATGGAAAAAAAGCCTCTGGACAGCATTGGGAACTGGAAGAGTTAAAAAAAAATTGCAAACACAAACGCTTATAAACGCTATTTGCCGCATTTAGACACGTTTAGCAGCGTTTACAAGCATTTTGCGTTTGAAATACTGCTAAAATCGACGCCTGAATGCAAGTTTGTTGTGTTCAGAAAAAACAATTGTAAACTCAACTGCCTGGAAACGACTGTAAACAAAGATGTGTACATGGACACGTAGGAAAACATTAGGGTGAGTTCAGGGGCTGCTGAAGAAAACGCTGAACAGCGCCTAAACGTGAGTTTACCAGCTGCAGTGTACATGAGCCCTTACTAAACCCACAACAGTAAAATCAGTCTGTATATGCAGTGAAGCATGCTGGTTATACTTACTGTGGAACCTAAGGGGTTAATCCTCTGCATTGTGTAAAAAAGCTGTTTGATCCTTTCATCTCTGCCTCTCCTCTTGTTGAAATGTCTACCTGATACAGACTGAATCCGTGGTCACATGCACATGCTCAGTTTGGCGTGTATTGCTAGAGAGGATTTTTTTTTCTTGGGAGGGTGCATGTGATCAGCACAGGGCCGATCAGCACTGTCCAGACAGAGGGTCAGGGGTTTCACATCCTCCTAGAGCAGAAAGAAAACTCCCCCTACAAGCTTTCACCAATGCTCTGCTGAAGTCACAAGACTGCCCTAATTGCTGATAAGAAAAGGTATTTAGGAGTTTATATTGACTAAAATAATTGAATTTCCATGTTATGCATACTGTGGGAGACCAGATATAGTGAATGCAGGGTCCTGGGTTTAGTAACAATTTAGTTCAATTTTAACATTTGTTTGATACATCAGATTTTGGATAACAAATAAACCCGAGTTTCATTCCAATAATTAATGTGGATGCAAATGAAGACAGTCGATACTGTCCAATCAGCTAAGGCCATTTCTCTTGGTGGATAGGACTAGCATCCGCAAATTTTGAATTCTTCCAGTTCGAATCCATCCAGTTTCATAATATATCAAATATAAAGTGAACTTCCAGAAAAACTGCAACATTTTTCGTATCCACCCGAACCAATGGACATACGAAGCGAATGCCAAAAATAGAAAACTAATCACTGAAATGAATCGATTCAACATAATGAGTATAAGGAAACAAAATTCTTTAATTAATGAATGCAAATTAAACAAAAATGTCCATCAGCATAGGCTGATTGAGGATATATTTAGGAAATATTAGCCAATCCTTTTGCAGGATGATGTCCTTAAAGGGATTTTGCCAAAAACACCGAGATTTATTTATACAAAACCACCCACTTTGAGAAATAAACTTGTCAGATATGTTCCTGACCCCCCTGTAAAAAAAAGTATCTTCTTAGACCAAATAGGTTTCTTTAGATGTGGAAGATGTTTAGTTTGTAGGACAATGGGGAGCAAAACTAAGAAGATAGATAGATAGTTTTCAGTCTTCTGTAAAAGGAGAGACCTATAAGATTAACAAATGTATTTCATGTGCGAAAACCCATGTTACTTATATTTTAGAATGTCCTTGCAAATTGCAGTATGTAGGGAAAACCACTAGAAAGCTTGCTGTACATTTCAGTGAACATATCAGAAACATCAAAAAGGGCTTTAAACATTATAGTCTGTCTTACCATTTTAGAAATTTTCATATTTGAAGTTTCGAGGGATTGATAAAGTAGACTCTTATTGGCGAGGAGGAGATTTAAAGAAATCAGTCTCAAACGAAACCAGATGGATTCTCAGATTGGACACTTTACTCCCTAAGGGGTTGAATATAGAGATAGATTTGAATTGTTTTCTTTCAAATTGGTAATATAATTTTTGTATGTAATCCTGTGGTTCTTATGTGGTGGTAGGATAATTAGAATTATGACTGGTTGTGCCCTGTCCCCAACTTGAAGGTAGTTCCTTTTTCTCATTCTATCTGGAGCATGGTTCCTTGACGATCTTCACAATTATTTTATCTGATTATATTCATAATTATTTTATATATATTTATGTCTATTAGAATATATAATATATAATTTTTTATTTTTTTAATGTTATTTATAGCAATAGATGTTGTATCACATGATTGGTATGGTTGGAAGTAGGAAGTAGCATTTAGGACCATTGATTTGAAGCCAGTACATCCAACAAGAAGTGAGTCATTAAGAGGGGAGGGGCGCTTGTAGGGTATATCTTACATGCAGGGACCAGTGATTATTGTTGTGAAGACACCCTGGAGGAGGTTGACACAATTTCCGCTTCCAGCTAGGCTGTGTGACGTCATGTCCGGTGAGTGGAGCGCATGTGAACAGCGGCGCTTCGGAGCCATTGTGGTTGAAGGTTGTGGATAATATACTATCTCAAGGCTCATATGTTGCTTAGAAAATGTGAGTGCAATGTGCATCACTGTTTTATTTGAATAAAGAAGCTTAACAGTATTAGTGTCCTTTCTGCTTCCCCTTTGCCCTCATGATGAATCTTGGAATACATTAATGAATTGCACCTATACTCCATTGAACCCTGGATATCTCTGTGAGCACATCTCACCAGTAATAAGCATTTTTGACTCTTAAGCCCTAAAAGCTAGGAGTCCATTATATCTGGTGAGTGTGGATTCCACAAGGGAGGGATCACTGAGCACTACACCTTGTGTTTTTTGAGGAATGGGATGTACTGTACAAGAGTAATACGTTTTTAAAAACATTTTTCCAAATGTTTACCAATCCTTCTTGCAAGGTATTGACAGAGAGCTGATCCAGTCCAACCTCCTTCTCAAAGCCCCATCCTTAAAGTGGTTGTAAACCTCAGATACAAAATATAAACAAAGCATATCCCTCTATAGTATGTACTTGTCTTAATACAAAGCACTAAGTGTCATTTCCATCTGCTGCTCCATTCCGATTATCAACATGAGTGACTTCTGACAAGTTTTTCTGACACCAAGAGAAAAGAGGTGATAAGGAAGGGAGATCCAGCAAACAGTCTGTGATTGACAGCCTCACCTCTGTTCCTGTGTGCTGTGTGAAGGAGGTGTGCCCCTTCCCTCCAATCAGCTCTCAGAGCTATGATCACTGAGATCTGCATAGTGTAACTTCAGTTCTCCACCCTCTGCTTTCTAAAAGCCCAGACAAGTTTTATAAATTCAGCATTTTGAAAGGATTCAATGGAGAAAATGTTGCAGATAAACAGGTACAACGTAAGTAATAAAAATTAATCTCTGTGTATCACATGAGGCTAGTCACTTTTTTGGGTATATGTGAAGGTTTTCAACCACTTGAAGCCCAGTTCTGGGATACCCTATGTCTTGGCAACCCATGCCCTGTCCTGTTTTGTTCGGTGCAAGGAAATGCACCTCCTGAAAGATGGGGTAAGCCCTTATTGAAGTCTATCGTCTTCTTTTTGCATGTCTAAACAGTAGGAAAGAGAGGATGAAAGGATAGTGGAATTTTCAAAAAAATGCTCTGGGAATTTAATGAAGACATTTATGAAACTTTATAGCATAATAATTTTAGAAAGAAAAAAAAAACAATTATTTTAGTTAACACAACAGCTGATGCAGTTGTGCTATTGCCAGGTACATGAAAAAATTGAATTGTGTTGCCATGTGTTTCAGTAAATCATAGCTCAGAAAGTCTTATTCAGAGAAAACAGCTCACCTGCTGCTCAAGCATATCAGTTCTGAAACACAAATCTCACTGTGCATTGCCAGATTTAGGTTGATCCATACGTTGCATCTGATTGTAATATTTCCTTTATATTTACTAACAGTTATGTAATACCTAATTGGATATAAAGTAAACATTATTTATAATGGATATAAATTGAGTGGATTATTTAGGCAGACCATTGTACTACAATTTTTTTCATAAATTGAGAGAAGATTGTGCCTATGATGAGATAAGACTGTATGCTGTATGGCCGGCTTTACTCATAACCTTGTCAAGCTCCATAGGTCCAGTCAATGCCCTCCGTACTAGTGATGGGCTGTATGTTTGAGTCGAATGTTAGTTAGACTCGAACATCGGCTGTCCATGTGCTCGGTGAACAGACGAACGGTAAGGACGTTCGGTGGGCTATTTGCCCACCAGTCCCCACAATGCACTGTGCCCTGAGAGTGCATTGTGACCACAGTGCAGGTGCAATGCTTTGGCCAATCACAGCGCATGATGACATCACAAGGGGGTGGGGTGACCCCACCCCCTTGTGACATCATCACATTATTTAAGAACTGTCATCTCGGCGCAATTGTCAGACGGCGGGATCCAGTATTGGGAGCGGAGCATTTTTTTCTTTTTTTTTTTTTGGGACAGTGGTGGTGGCGAGTATCATGAATGACATTGGTTCTACTTCGGGGGACATTTCTTTAATTTTTGTTTTTAATAAGGACTTATCAAAGACTGTCTACTGTCATTTTTTACACTACACTTTTTTTTGTGAATGAGTAGCGGTACCAGGTACCCCATACTCATTCACATGGGGGGGCGGGATCTGGGGGCTGCCTTGTTAAAGGGGGCTTTCAGATTCCGATAAGTCCCCCGTCCGCACACCCCAACAATCACTGGCCACGGTTGTGGGGAAGTGCCCCAAAGCACCCCATCTTGAGGGCATGTGACCTTGTGTTGTTCAGGGGGTGACATACACTCACTCCCCCTTTCCTGACCTGCTGGGCTTCATGTTCGGATAAGAGTCTGCTATGGATTTTGGTGGGGACCCCCACGCCATTTTTTTAAAATCTTGGCCGGCAATTCTTTTTACATTCAACTGTCAGTAGGGAACCCCGCTGACAGCTGAACCAATTTAGAATGTTTTTAGTAGCTGTGCGGTATCTTACCACATACTCAGATGCGGAAGGATACTGCTTAGTGAATTGTAAAACTTTCTATGTGCTCGAGTGTTCAACCGCGAACTGAACAGGGAGGTGTTTGGCCCATCCCTACTCCTCACCCACCCACTATGATGGCTTCCCAAAGAGCGACCAACAGTGTTACATTCTTACTTAAATCTTAAAATCCATACCATTAAAATAATGTATCTGAGTCAAGTCTTGCTCTCCTATGGTAATACCTTCACCACTGACCAACTCTGATGGCTCTGATGGCTGTCCAAAGGTCCACTTAGCTACTCCTGTGGCCAACAGCCATATATTCTTACTTAAATCTTAAACCCATATCAATAAAATAATCATGCTTTGTTCTCCTATGGTAAGTGTAACACATGAAAATTTTTTAGTGAAATATCAGACAAGACATATTTCAGTCTTGTAGCACCCTGGGAGGTTTTCAGACAGACAATTTACTTTAACTACACAGAGCCTTTATAGATCAAATATAAGCATGGGCTGACTTCACTCAGTGTACTGTGTTCACTTCTCAGAATGCTTTTCTTTCTTCATAATGATTGATTGTGTACAGCACCTTGCTGAAAGGGGGTAATTACATCCTTTAAAAAAGAAAACAAATGAGTTCTGTAGTGTCATACATAAAGGTTATAAACAGCTTGTAGTGCCCGATATAAGCAGTAGCTTTGTGCTGTCACATGCTACCAAATAGATTCTTGTTAATTTTCAGTAAATGGAAGGATCCCTACAAGAATATATGGAAACTACATGACTGTAGATGGTAGAACCAGTCTCCTGCTATGAAAGTGATCATTGTTACCAGGCATAACAAATGCTTTACTGCAAGTGTAATAACAACTTGGGATGATATGCACGTTCATCACTTTTATGGGTTTGCGGCTGATCCAACATATTCAAAATTCATGGCCCCAACAACTTGATGTGGAACTAGACTAAATTCTGTGTAACCATAATGCACTGTCTGGCTTTTGAACGTATATCAGCCAACTTAGAAGGGCCAATAATGGGGGTTTTGATATATGCTACCCCCCCTCAATGTAAAAGGGTGCGTTCCCAGCAGCCATTGGTCAGTGTTTGTTAGAGAAGTTTAAGGAGAGCTGGCAATCTGCAACACTGCACTAAATTACTCTGGACTGCAGTGTGGTGGGCTACATATTATTGTGTACCCCCACTGTGTTCACATTTCAAAGACCCCACACTCCATTTTAGGGCTACATTTTTGTGTGTAAGTTTAGCTGCTGCCCCTTGCTTCATATAATCTTTTCTGTTAGCTTGTTTGTTTTTTATTTTATTTAATTTAATATTTATCAATATTTATTTTCTGCTAGGTTATAAATAAATGGTTGAGATATAGTGTTTACGATTCTTTTTTGAGAAGTTGGGTATATTTTATTATTGAAATTTCAGCGTTTGCAGCATGTTACTGCATATTTGTGAGGTAAAATAGGATGTATGAAAGCACTACAAATTATTTCCACTATTGCAATAACTGCCATTCATATGACACTAAACTTCATTTGAAAAAATATCTTTTCAAGTATGTATTCTAAACTAAAAAAATTACCTTTCATTGCTCTTAGGTGTCTCCAGATTGCTTTTTTTGTTTTTTGCTGCTGTCACTTGACTTCCTTTTAGAGGGTGGCTATGTTTGTTCTCCATGATCCCATTGTATGTAAGACTGTAGCCACACTCGCTTGCTCCCAAGAAGGACTAGGCCAGGGGTGGGCAAACTTTTTGACTTGAGGGCCGCAATGGGTTCATATATTGGACCCGGGGGCCGGACCAAGAGTAGATGAATGATGTGTATGTGTCATCCATAGTAAGTATAGTAATATTCCCCCATAGTAAGCATAGTAATTAATCCCCCATATAGTAATTCATCCCCCATAGTAATTCATCCCCCATATAGTAATTCATCCCCCATATAGTAATTTATCCCCCATAGTAATTCATCCCCCATATAGTAATTCATCCCCCATATAGTAATTCATCCCCCATAGTAATTCATCCCCCATAGTAATTCATCCCCCATATAGTAATTCATCCCCCATAGTAATTCATCCCCCATATAGTAATTCATCCCCCATATAGTAATTCATCCCCCCTATAGTAATTCATTCCCCATATTAATTCATCCCCCATATTAATTCATCCCTCATACAGTATTTAATCCCCCACAGTACTATTCCCCCCCAAGTAGTAAGCCAAGTCCCCCCTGTGTCAATTCACTTACCTTTGCTCCGCGCGTTCCTCTCGCCGTGTTCCCGCGCCGTTCCAGTCTTCAGGGCGGACTGTGAGAGGAGCCTAGCTCCCCTCCCCTCACGTTCGTCACGCTGCCTTGCCTATACACATCCTGACAGCCACATCCGCGGGCCGGATTAAAAGGTCCACCGGGCCGTATACGGCCCGCGGGCCGTAGTTTGCCCATTGCTGGACTAGGCACTATGGACTATGGAATTTGCAGTGTGCACAGAGCAGTGCACATGACTGCACTAATAATGTGCACTACTTGTTCCAAACAAATGGAAGTGAGTGAGAAAAGGAGAGGTTCAGGAGCATATGTGTGTATTATTTTGGAAGAATAAGGATATTGTTTAGTTAGGTAAGGTAAGGGTAGGTTAGGTAATACTTACCTGCTATGTGCAATGGTTTTTCACAGATCCTATTCTTTTTGGGTCCCCCGCCAGCTGTCCTGGCTCCTCCCCTCCCGAGTGCCCCCAATAGCAAGCCTCCTGCTATAGGGGCACTCAAGCAGGTTTCCTCCCAAGCCACTTCTCTGTGTGTACATTCACATACAGATTGTGGCTCAGTCCCACCCCCATCTCTCTACTCATTGGCTCACTGGCTGTGATTAACAGCAGCAGGAGCCAATGGCTCCCACTGCTTTGTGAGCAGATGAGAAAAGAGAGACCCAGGAGAGCCACTGCTTTCATGCATATCTCTGGATCGAGATGGGGCTCGGGGAAGTATTAGGGCGGCTGTGGATGCTCCCAGACTTTTTCTACCTTACGTTTACCTTAAAGTGCTACTAAACCCAGGACCCTGCATTCACTACATCTAGTCTCCCTCAGTACACATTACATGGAAATGCAATTATTTTAGTACATAAAAACTGCTAAATACCTTTTCTTATCAGCAGTTAGAGCAGTCTTGTTACTTCTATCAGTGTTCAGCTGACCAATGGTTAAATCTTGTAGGAGGAGTTTTCTTTCTGCTCTAGGAGGATGTAGAATCCCTGACCTCTGTCTGGACAGCACTGATTGGCCCTGTGCTGATCACATGCACTCTTCCAAGAAAAGAATAAAAACCTCTATAGCAATACACCAAACTGAGCATGTTCAGAGTGACTACACGTGGTATGTCTTATCAGGAGATAAGAGGGGGACGCTGGAAGAAGGGGAGGATCAGAGATTGCGTTTTTACACAATGCAGAGGATTAAGCCCTTAGGTTCCACAGTAAGTATAACCAGCATGCTTTACTGCATATATAGTACAGACTGATTTTACTGTTGTGGGTTTAGTAAAATTTTGATGCATAGAATGCATTAAGGTAAAAAACCTTGAGCCTTTAGAACCACTTTAAATACAGCAAATCCCCTTTAGTAAAAATGGCAGGCAGGCTAAAGTGAGAGGCAGAAATTCTGCATGTGGAGAGAGCAAAATTTACAGCACAAAATGGTGGTTTGGTACATCATCAACCTGTATTTCACCTTAAAGTCTGGGGCCTATTCCAGTGTTCTGAGACTCAAAATGTTTGAGGCTATTATAACTTTCTTTTTGGAGTTGAGTTGTGAGAAATGACTCTCCCCAGACAGGATATAGCACTATACTTGTAGGTAAAAAAATAGAACCAGAGCCTTTGCTAAGTGGAAGAGTGAGTTTAATATGATGATAAAGCTTGCCGTGCCTCCACCCAAGACAGGGCCTCTGTAAACAGAGAGGATTCTCTTCTTGGGAAATTAATCAGTATTCTAATCAAAGTAATTATGAGCAGAGGAACTACTGTATCCAGCATATAACATTAACCATAGGCATATAGAGTAGATCAGCCTTTCTCAACCTCACCCTGAGGTGCCTTCTGGGTTCTTCAGGGGTGCGTTGTCAAAATGCATAAAAATTGCTCCAAATTGCTAAAAAATTGTGGGAAGGGGATCAAGCTTGCCTTTTGTTATACAAAACCCATAGTTTTTCATTGTGCAACATTACAACCTTGGGCACCATATGGGCCATCTACCAGTGTCCTAACAACTGCTGATATCATCGGTTGATAAGGAGGATATCTGGCACCTGCACAGCATCCTTGTTTGATCTTCCACCCCCCTCTACCAGCATATGGTGAAGAGAAAATCAGATAGAACAACTGCTGGAATACTAGTCAGTACCAGTGTGCAAAAGTATATTTACTTTACAGGAATAAATTATTTCTAATGTTGGGTGCCCTACGTGTGTGGATGCTGCTGCAATATGTAAAACTATTGGGGGTGCCTCAAAAATTTACATGATTTTAAAGGGTGCCTTAACTAGAAAAGGGTTAAGAAACTCTGGAGTAGATTCACACCAGTATAGAAATAATACAAGCTTTATATGAGAAAATAATAGTAGTACGTACATCCAATGTATACACAGGTATTTTCAGCAAAGGGACCAATAGGAGTCCTGGTGTAATTGTACACCTATACTCGGGTATACAGTACAGTTGCAAGAAAAAGTATGTGAACCCCTTGGGATTACGTGGAGTTTTGCATGAATTGGGCATAAAATGTGCTCTGAACGTCATCTAAGTCACAACAATAGAAGAACACAGTCTGCTGAACATAATACTACACAAACATTAGATGTTGCCATGGTTTAATTGCACATAACATGTAAACATTCACAGTGCAGGGAGGAAAAAGTATGTGAGGCCCTAGCTTAATGACTTCTCCCAGAGCTAAATGGAGCCAGGAGTGAGCCAACCTTGACTCCAATCAGTGTGATGATATTGGATGTGTTTCTGACAGCTGTCCTGCCCTTAAAAAACACACACCTGTTTTGGGTTTACTGGTTTCAAGAAGCACTGTCTGATGTGAACCATGCTTTGCAGAAAGGAGCTCTCAGAAGACCTATGATCAAGAATTGTTGACTTGCATGAAGCTGGAAAGGGTTACAAAAATATCTCCAAAAGCCTTGATGTCCACGGTAAGACAGACTGTCTACAAATGGATAAAGTTTAGCACTGTTGCTACTCTCCCTAGGAGTGGTCGTCCTGTAAAAATGACTGCAAGAGCACAGCGCAGAATGCTGCATGAGGTAAAGAAGAATCCCAGAGTGTCAGCTAAAGACCTACAGAAATCTCTGGCACATGCTAACATTTTTGTTGACACATCTACAATAAGGAAAACATTAAACAAGAATGGAGTACATGGGAGGACACCACGGAGGAAGCCATTGCTTTCCAAAAAGAATATTGCAGCACGTTTGAAGTTTGCAAAACAGCACCTGGATGTTCCACAGCACTACTGGCAAAATATACTGTGGACAGATGAAACCAAGATTGAGTTGTTTGGGAAGAACACACAACACTATGTGTGGAGAAAAAAAGGCACAGCACACCAACATCAAAACCTCATCCCCACTGTAAAACATGGAGGAGGGAGCATCATGGTTTGGGGCTGCTTTGCTGCCTCAGGGCCTGGACGGATTGTTGTCATTGATGGGAAAATGAATTCCAGAGTTTATCAAGACATTTTGCAGGAAAACGTACGACCATCTGTCCGCCAACTGAAGCTCTGCAGAGGATGGGTGATGCAACAGGACAATGACCCAAAGCATACAAGTAATTCAACAAGACAATGGCTGCAACAGCACAGAATACGCCTTCTGGAGTGGCCCAGTCAGAGTCCTGACCTCAACCCGATTGAAATGCTGTGGCATGACCTTAAGAGAGCGATTCACACCAGACATCCCAAGAATATTCCTACACAAACAGTTTTGTGAAGAGGAGTGGTCCAAAATTACTCCAGATCGTTGTGCAGATCTGATCTGCAACTACAGGAAACGTTTGGTTGAGGTTATTGCTGCCAAAGGAGGGTCAACCAGTTATTAAGTCCAAAGGTTTACATACTTTTTCCTCCCTGCACTGTGAATGTTTACATGTTATGTGCAATTAAACCATGGCAACATCTAATGTTTGTGTAGTATTATGTTCCGCAGACTGTGTTCTTCTATTATAAACAAAATGCAGCGCTAAAGAACATTAGAAATAATGGTGAAAATAGTGAAACACAGTCCAATAAAGGTGCTCCTTGATTCCCCGTGCAGATGGATTCCCAGTGCAAATGGCAGAAATACACACTAACCAGAAGGCGTATGAAAATACGCATATGAGTATATATCCTGAAGGTCCCTCTCTCCTTTCTGGTCTGGTCAAGGAAATGGCTGGGAAAGATGGAGATCCTACGCCCCCATGTGGTGAAAGAATGGTCCAGCAGGTCAGAGAAGAATCAATCAAGATATGTCCCCCCTTCTCAGGCACTGACACAAGGATCACTGAGGGCTGTAAGGGTTGAAAAGCTCCTCACAGGAGACATAGGGAAGCACTCATAGTGTAGTAAGTAAGAATTTTATTATAAAACACTAGTGCACAGTAAAGCATAGCAGTGCCAAGCATGAATGAACACACTGACCCCTTGGGAATAAAGGTGTTCTTCTATTGTTGTGACTTAGATGACGTTCAGAGCACATTTTATGCCCAATTCATGCAAAACTCCACGTAATCCCAAGGGGTTCACATACTTTTTCTTGCAACTGTATATTATTATTAACAGAGATACTTCCAGATGAATGCTGCAGCAACGTTAATTTGCAGGGGCCTCTGAGGATAATCGCAATGCGGTGCCAGTCTTTGTGTCAGCCACCTGAAGACAAGATCTGCAGTGATGGGGGAAATCCTCCTATTTTTGTTCAATCAGCCTCGATCGCAGTTTCTCATGCACAGAAACTGTGGTGTGGCAATGGGACTCAGAGTCTGCCTATCTACTCTGAGCTTTAGTCCCTTCCTAGTAGTTCCTAATCTGACATGCAACCAGACCTCTAACCAGCAGAAGCGGCCATCAGATGTCTAACCTAGCTGTAGTCTATGCTGGTTACTGAGCCCTAAGCTAAAACTAGCTATAGATTCCCAGACCAAGAGGGACAGGGTTAACTAAGAAAACAGGAACTGAATATAAATTTGATTGCAATAAACAGGTTCACCTATTAATATACTGGAAGTTGACCAATACATACAGTCACCTAACGATCTGGTATAGTGATGGGCCGAACACGCCCCTGTTCGATTCGAGGTCAAATGAAAGTTCAACCGCTAACTTTGAACAGAGGTGACAATTCACTAAGCAGTATCTTAATGCATCTGAGTATGTAGTAAGATACAGCACATCTACTAAAATACCATATGAGTTAAATTAATAAGTGATGTGGTGTTTTAGTAGTGAAAACGTTCTTTCATGTTTCAGCTGACACACGAATGGCCGATGTTTGACTCGAACATCATGCCTATCACTAATCTGGTACTGTGTATGTGAGATATTAACAATAGGACAAAGACTTTAAGTCTGTAACTAGGATTCAAAAGTTATGGACAGCTACAGTTAAATAGTCAGAACATTTATGTTATGGCCTCTTCTTGTGGTCTGAATAAAATACTGTGTTGCAGTAATGCAGCTTTTGTATATGCTCATGTGGTGTCAGTTTCTCTCTCTCTCTCTCTCTCTCTCTCTCTCTCTCTCCACTTCCTCCTTCTGGGATTTTCTAAGTCATCTGCTGAGAAATTAGCAGCTACTAGTAGAGGGCAGCAGATCCATACACTATTGTTTTTGAGATTAGAACAGAGATTCTGGAGTTTGTCTCATGGATGAAAAATTCTAAACATGAGAAGAACTAGGTAATCCAAGTGTTGAGTTTGTTCCAATGCTGACTTTCTGAGTCCTGGATACCTTATTGGTGCAGGGGACAGGGTTTGCTGGAGGAAGCTCCCCTTAGGGAACAACCATCAGGGAGGAACCAGAGGTCTTATGGCTCAAAGAGAAGCCAATCTGATTCTGTCTTTGACAGAATTTCCTATTCCAGCCCTGTCCGGCATGCATATTGGGTGTGGAAAACTGGCTTGCGGACTTCCTTAATAGATAAAATTTTGACTCAGGAGAATGGTCTCTTCCCTCAGAGGTATTTTGGTGGAGAACGCCAGATGTGAACCTCCCGGATTCTCAATTCAACAAAAAGCTAAGCAAATTTATCTGCAGTTCCAGGGTTTCTCTGGTGACTCTGTGGGATTAGTTCAACCTGATTTATCCTCAGGAGCTCCTTCCCCCCTTGTTATGAAGAACTGAGACAGAGGGCTTCCTGGTGATACTCATCACACCAAACATACCCAGGTAGATGTGGTATTCGGACCTCATAAGGCTCCTGGTAGCCTCTCTGTGGGCTCTACCAGACCACCTGGATCTTTTATTCCAAGGTCCAATTTACAGGCTTCACAGTATATGGCTTTAACAACATTGCTGTTGAAATCCAGGACCTAAAGCATCAGGGTCTATCTAATTCAGTCATTCCTATGCTCCTAAAAGCTAGAAAATCCGCCACTCACAAGGTGTATCATTGCACTTGGAAAGCTTACTTTGCTTGGTGCAAGGCTGGGACGTTTCATCCCAGGAAATACTCCATGTGACACACCCTGGTCTTGCTCCATTCAGGTCTGGATCAACATTTGGCCTTGAATCAAAGGCCAAATCCACTTTTACATCCACCTGTGCCTCTATGGGATCTCAGTCTGGTTCTGTCAGCTTTTTAAAAACTTCCCTTTGAACTTATTGGGGATGTTCCTTTGTCCACACTCAGGCACAAAGATGCCTTCCTTTTGGCTACCACCTCTGCAAGGCAAGTTTCTATTTGGCAGCCCTATCCTGTACAGCACCTTTTCTTGTTGTAGATACCGATAAGGTTGTCTTAAGGCCTCAGGACCCTTTTCCCCTAAAATGTATTATTCCATTCTCCCTAACCAGAACATTGTACTACCATTTTAGTCCTGTTCCTGTAACAATGGAGGTTTTCCTCCATTGTTTGGACATGGTACCAACTGTTTGAATTTATCTCTTAGCTACTTCTTCTTTAAGATTGACAGACTCTCTTTTTGTCATTCCCAAGGGTCCCTAGAAGAGACATCATGCCTCTCCTTCCACCATTTTAAACTTTCTCTGACAACTCATTATTCAGGCCTACAGACTTAAAGCGGAACTTCACCCAAAAGGGAAAGTTCAGTTTTTTCTCCTCCTCCCCCATATTTGGATTGTTCTTTGGGAAGAGGTACCCACTCCCACTTCTGCTCTAACCACCTAGGCAATCGGAGTGGATGTTCAGCCCCCTCTCTTTCCCCCGCAGCCTCTTGGGACACATCAAAGGCCTCAGGAGACTAAAGGACCATTCACGAGGCGCAGCATGTTTTTAAAGTTTTCTTTGTCAATGGGTACGCATAACAAACATATATTGAAGTTTGCTCAAATTTGATTGGAAAAGTATAATTACACTTTAGGTGGCTCTTTGAGCTGAAAACTGCCATTTTGTGAGCTTGTTAGTGTTTCTTCATTCAGACTGCTTTAGGATATTATGTAATCAATCACACATATAAAACATAAGATGCCAGAATGCAGAGTTGCTTATGCTACCCAAGAAAATTGTACGGTTTCGTAACTCCATCTACATCTTTCTACCAGGCATGTAATGTAAAGAACTGGTGATTTTTTTTCTATGTCACCCTTGAATTCACATAAAAATGATCCTCCCCTTACTGTGCAGTTTTTTAAAAATATGTTTGCTTTGTTAAATGTCTCATATAGCAAGGTCCAGCTCCCCATGCCCTTTACAATAGCTTGTCTTGTTAGCCTTTAAAATTGCCACTCCCATTGACTTCAGTAGGATTTGCTGCTAAGTTCAGATTTCATAAATATATCAAACAGGATTCCACAGACTTCCTGCAAATCAGACCCAGACAGTTTGGCCCATCCCTAGTAATCACCTCTTTTTTATACCTGAAAAAAGAAAAAAAAACTTTAGGGACCAAAATGCCTAGACAAACATAAACTAGTCTTACAACATATTGACATCAAATGTCTGTTATTTAGTCGGACCCAATCGGGCCCTCCATTCTTCTCTATGGTGTGATGAATGTAAACAGACTTGTGTTTGGCTACGCCCGGCTACCTCCAGGTCATAACCTATCTGGCAAACAAAAATGAAGGGGGATCCGTTCCCCTCCTTCTGGCTGGATCAGAATGGTGGGCAGTTGGATGTAAATGAACAGCCAGTCTGTTTGCATCCAGCTGCCCATAGAGCAGAGCAGGCTGTGCCCACTGTGCATAAGCGGAGCATGGACCTGCCATCTGCCATCTTGCCATGAGGACTACTTAAGTGAGGGTTGCTTAAAAAACTCATATGACTTTGTTTTTCACAAAGCCATGTGATCGCCACGTTGGGGCTGATGTGGTTATCACTTGGCTTTGTTGATACATAAAACAGTGTCACCAAAAGCAGTCACTATATTTTCTAGATGTACTCTATGATATACTTTTCTTAAAAAAGACAACACCCTGTTAAATAATAATACAAGTTTTATAAAAATGTTCAGAAACAATTGTTTATCCATTTGTTGAAGGTTTTAGGGTTTGGGCCCTTATGTTTCTCCAGATCTAAAGTACTTTTCCCAGCTAACAATGGGTCATTTTTTTGGCATAAAAACAGGTCCAGGATAGTTAAAAGGAACAAATATAACCCTCAGAAGCCATTTAGAGCCCTTTGTACTCTTAAAAACTACTTTAATTTTAAATTTCTCATTGATGGCAATGCATTTTGCCAATGCCGCAAATTTCATCAAAATGTCTGGATTTTACACTGGAAATTACAGCAAATTGAAAGCTAGTAACAGCAGATCCTGTTCAAAGCCTGCTTTTGCATTTAAACCCTAACATTGTGGATCTCTTATTTGCTTCCTTTTGGTCTGTTAAATATATAATGAAAAGTGTTTTGTTGTATCTGTTGTATAAGTGTAAAAGTACCAGTTCGTTTTGCCAGAAATCTTGTGAGTTGTCAACTACCTGTACTCTTTGCTTGTGTACAAGGAGGGGTTATGGAGATAATGAGAAATGTGTGTTCTTGTAATCCATCAGACATTGAGTTGGCAGGGCTGACACCACATGTTTAGAAATGTAGAGCTTCTTCTCACATTTTATTCTTGTGACAGCCTTAAAATCTTTCACTTTCTGTCCAGGTGGCAATGGTAACTAGGACAAATATGGAGGGCGCATCTCTCCCTGCAGGGTCAAGGACAGCAAGAAAAATCTGACAGAAGTTTTTAACACTTTAGTAGTGCATCCAAAACTAAAATAATGTTCTGGCTTTAGATAAACTTTAGATATAAAAGAATGAAGAATGTATTTATAGTCTTCTATTTAGCTGCAGGTTTGTGGTGGGCAGTGGCATACAACCAACAGTTGGCTTTTAAGCAATGAAAGCAAATACATATATAATATATACAATATATGCAGTATATTTTTTTCCTTTAAGATGTAAGTGCTAATTGAAACCAGAAAATTTTTTTATGAATTACATTTATGAATGTTTTGGCTTGCATTAACCTTGGAAAAACGATAGGAAAGTCACATTATTTATTATTTCCAAAAAACAGTGAGTGGCCAGAAGTCAAACTATTAATTAAAAATGCATGGCAGATATACTTTTCTCTGAAAGCTTATCTATGTACATATAAAAATTCCAATTACCATACGCAAATTTATAGTTAATTAATCACGTCTTCCACTTGCTGTCTGTTTTTCTTTTTACAGGTGGTATATGGTTTATAAGCTACTGACTGCAATTTACATATTTATACTCTGCTTTCTTAAAATAAATCTGTATGGAAAGAAATACTCAGAATGCCAATGCTGACCTCTCATTCTGAAGGTGCTACATGCTTGGCTAGAATGTTTATCCAAAGGCCAAGCAAGTAAGAGGGGATTTCAACTTTATTGTGACTTCACTTTCTACATGCTTAGTGGCAACCTCTGTATTTCTCCCTTTAATGGACAAGTTGAATTTTATTAAGAACTAATTTTTATTAGTCCTCTATTCCTATCCTTCTAAACTAATTTACAACACTCCATCTATTTGTCATGCAGAGTATGAACTGTAATAATCATTATTTGCTATCTAAAGTGGATGCAGAACACATTGCAACCCCTACTTAAAGTGCGAATAAAGGCAAAACCTTTTTTTTAGTTTTGGATAGTGTGGAGAAGGATTAGAGCACCTATTGGGTTATTATTGCTGTATGTTCCTCCATTAGGAAGATTCACCCTCTCTATTTGTCCTGTTTACCATTAATCTGAAAAGTGAAAGTAAAAGAAAGTCCCAAATGTTGGGTTGTCCCCAGAAAAGTAATAGTGGGAAAATCTTCCAACGGGGACATAGGGGATTTTCCCTCACTTCCTGTTTTGACTATGGGACAGGAAGTGAAGGAAAATTACCTCAGTTGGACAGAGATGGCAAAAAATACTCTATCCAAAATGAGATAAAAAAGTTTTGCCTACAGTTCTACTTAAAAGTGTATCTAAACCAGAAAAAATGTAAATGTAAAATGTTTGCCAGTCTTTAGATATGGTGGCTGCATGTGTGCCTTTTTATGTTTTGTTTTGTTTTGTTTTTTTTCTTCTTCCCCCTGATTATTCTGCCTACTACTATCATCTTACCATCCGAGGATGACAGCACTAAAGCTGGCCATACATGGCTGAGATTCGATCCATGTATGGGCAGGCCGATTATACCCAAGTTCATACATCTACTGGGTAGAACCAGCCTGCTGGATTTTTCACATTCGATAATCCATAATCACTAACTGCCGGCTGGGAAGGCTCCACTCGCAACCCCTCCTTAAGCCCCCCACCCCGATACCTGCAAGCAGAACACATTGGTGCTGGGGAGCCGTTTCCATTTTAACTATGGGCTGCTTTACTTACCATATTGTTAGACAAGACAACAGAAACAATATCTTCCCCTGTCCTCTTGTCCGCAGCTTGGACAGGGTCCTGTACTCCGCAGAAAAGATCAACATAGCTTATAGCATCACAGACAGAGAGCAAAAAAAATAATCAGCTAAATAAACTGGTTATTTTTTTTGTACTTAGAAAAATATATAACATAACCCTTCCAATGGTATAGTTAACAGACCAAAATTAAGCAAATAAGACAAGTTAATTGAGTGAACATTTTCTTTAAAATATACACATATTTGGAACAACAAATGTTTATTGTGCCCAATTGCTTTTTACCATCATCCACAGATGCAGAGTTTTTATTCTTGGCCCACATGTGTGGCAAGTACACATTACCATAGGCAAAAGACTGCCACGTACCTGATGGGAGACTGAAATGACGAGGTCGGCCTCGCTTGTGTCACTAGCTCTGACCCCGCTGGAGTTGGAACAGAGGGAGTCTAGGACCCAGGGAAAAAAGAGTGCCAGTAGTTGTTGTTTGCAGCTCTTGCAGATGATGACCTTGGAAGGCTGATGATCCTCTGATTTTGGCACAGTAGTAGTAGGCAGAGCAGGTTTTGTAGATTACCAGGCGTGCACCAGAGCAAGGCAGGTAGTGAGGACAAGAGACAGGAGCAGTGTCATGGAATAGCCAGGGTCATCAACAGTCGGGCAGCACGGTACAGAATCAGAAGGAAAAGCTAAGGTCAGGAGCAGAGCCGAAGTCAGGAATCAGTATCAATCAGGAGAGCAATCAGAGTCAGGTGAGGAACAAGCCGGGTGAGCAACAAAGGAATCACACAGGAACAAGCAGGACAGGGGGGATCTGAAGACCAGTCAGCACTGAACATGAGCAGAGGCACTCCTTAAATAGGCCGTCTGGCGCCAATCTTCGCTGTGCATTTGCACGATCGCGCATTTCTGCGCGCATGCGCACAACCGGCAATTTTCCTGCGGGAATTCCTATGCGCATGAGCATTTCCAATCGCGATTCGTCTTGCCGGAAATCCCTTACAAAGACAGTTAAAAGGATTGTCAAAAATACAGTCTTAAAGAAATAACAGGCTGATAGATCAACGATTCACAGGAAACAAAGGCATTTTGGGAATCTATGCCCCTGTCTTCAGAGCTCCATACAGGAAAGAGTAATGTTTGCATAATATTTCTTTAATTACTCCTTAGAGAGGGGTAGGCATATTCACAAAATGTGTTGGTTTCCTATGAATCCTTTAGTATTCTTGTTCCGTCATTTTCAAAGATCGGTGACTTCTTTACTTAGACACTGCTCTTGGACAATGACTAAGGGCTTGTGTACATGGATGTTGTTTACCTGAATTTGACTTTTCTGACCTACGTTTCATGTATGTTAAAGATTGTTAATGGTACAGTGCAGATGAAAGATCTGAGGCTGTTTGACCTAATTTGTGCTGTTCCAGAAGTCAAGATACAAGTAAAATTTCGGGCATCCCCTACAACACAAATATCCTGTTTGGCGAGTTAATCCCAAAGAGTATATGCGTTTAAAGGGATGCAGATCCTGCCAGTTTTTTAATTAGAGCCCTGCAGGTGCAGCAGCTAATTGATAATTAAAAAATCACTCCCATACAGATTCACTCTGCACATGGACACAGACAAACAATCAGCTCTTTCTTCAGAATAACAATAGGTAGAAATCTGCAACATCCCTGCAATGTACATTGATCATCCGGAGGGAAATGTTTTTTTCTCAACAAAAACGGAGTTACTGTCAGTACCTGTTAGTGGTCATAAAGCTTCATATTATGCTACGTGGCAGGAACATTTTTTAGATATCTATGGCAGGATTCCCCTCAAACAGTAGTATAATAATATTACTTACCCTTTAAATGTATGATCAGTTGTATATAATACAATATGTGAGAGCTAGCTCATTTAAAATACATACAGAATTTCATTACATCAGCTGATACTGTCGTTTGATTACATCCTTGAGCTTTACATGTGACAGACATCTCTCTTTTTGCGTCTTCATATTCCTGCACAGTGGGGAAGAGATGGCACTTAAGACAATCCTCATTCTCTATTCATGTTCATATAATTAGCTAGATGTCTCTTCATTTCCAGCAAATTAATACTAATAACATATAGTATAAATATGTAAATGAGTTAGTATATCTCCACACACCTCTAGAGCACTGGAGCAGAAATAAATGCTGTTCTCTGGCTAGACCCTGGCTTACATCTACTGTTTCAACTCTGTGATGTTTAGTAGTCTGAACTTGGCTTGTGGCAATCTATGGCAATCAGTATGATGTGCATTATTAGTGAATTTCTACACCTTCCTCTCCTCCACCAGTGCTTTGACTATAGCATATAATTACAACAGAGATGTCAAAAGGCCTCTACAATGTGGTCTACCTGCCATTGCACATCATCTGGCAAACAGATTTTTTTTAAATTCTCTGTGATATTTAAATACTATAAATAGAAACAAGGTATATAATTAATGACTATATTAATAATATTGTTTGCATTAGGCTGATCTCTTTGACATGTACAGCATATCTAAAAACATTACAAAACTATAGTTTCAAAGGTCACATTAGTATATGTACACATCTTTTGCAAGATTAATCTTAATACCAAGCTATAGACCATAAACTAACCAATTGGGACTCTTAAGGTACAACAATAATCCAATCTTGAAAGCGTTGCCTAAAACGGTACTTTTTTTTTTTAAAGAAATATTTATTGAGTTTTATAAAAAATAAATTTACAGAGATCACATGCACGTTGAAAGTATTTTTTTTAGTGATTACAAAAAGACATATAACTGCTAATATGTATAAACAGGATAGTGGTATCTTGTTAGTTGTTCCTAAAATCTTTAGGAAATATATACTCTATATATAAAACAAGCATGCAGTGCTTCTATAAATGATATAAAACAAATGTAGCGATACCCCCGAAGGGGCTGCTTAAGTTTGTTCACTCCGCCACTCTGCCTCTCAACCCCAAGAACTGTCTCAGCCCACACTGGCACACCTGGCAATAGTGTAAGTGCAAGGATCAATGAAAAGCACACATGTTATAATAAAACACAGAGATCAGCTTTACTGTAAGACCTCTATGGGAAGTAATAAACATGAACAACAGGTATATGTTAGGAGAATCAAGAGAACAGCAAATACTGTGACGGAAAGCAATATAACTCACTTTTTACACTCAGGCTGCTTTCAGGGGATTCCAACCATGAATAACCCCAAGAGCAGAGGAAACACTTACATGGCGCCCTCAAAGTGGATTTAACTCCTCTTCATAAAATGGGCCCCATGATGTCCAAGCAGAAGGAGAGCAGAAGAATGACTCTCTGTTGTGTCAGACTTCTCCCCTCTAACCCCCGACACCATGATCCCAATAGGAAAACACTGTACCCAAATGATGCTTAATAGCTACTTTCAAGGTAAAGCTAATCCCTCACACACCATGCAATATAGAGGCCTGACTACGCATGCGCGTGCCCGTATGGCACCAGTAACTTTAGTCTCTTTGTAACTGGATGAATGTTGGGATCTTCAGCTAGCCACTTTCGTTGGTGCACTTAAACTCCTTAAACACTTAAAGTATAATTGTAATCCTGTGGCAGTATTTGTATAGCAAAGTGAACACGGTGTCTGTTCAGCAGGGCCATCTACACAACCCAGTGCCTGGTGAATATGAGCAAGGTATGATGTCTCTGTATGTGTGCAGTGTTCCTGTCATCTGACAGTGGGAGAAATCCCTCTCACCAGATCCTGTGACAAAGGCCCAAACGATCGTCCTGGAAAATGACAGGTTCCTCTGGTCACCTCACGATGAGCACTTCACACTGTCAGTGTAGGCACTGTACTGTAGACCACTTCTCTCAGTTTGGATGTTCCTTTGTCTGATGCAGATCACCAAGCATGCAGTGCACTGCCCAAAAGCACTTCTTTTCCAGGTCCAATCTCTCTCCTGCCACATGCAGTCCCCCTCTCCTTCAGGAGAAACCCCAAGATGGCCCCCTTCATTCTCCTCTCCCTAAGCATGATGGCTTTCGTAGTTCTTTATTTTTATTCTATCTCCATATCAGCCTATAAGGCCGTTTCTGTTCAAAACTCCATCGTCCACAATGCTTTGCAGCTGCACTTCCTGCTTGAAAGAGTCCTTGTCATTGGCTCCTTTAATGGCTCTTATAATTGTCTCTCTCTCTCTTACAGTCTGAGAGGAGAAAGGGGGGGCTGAAATCCCTCACTGCTTTGTCTGTGTCAGGGCAAGTGTCAGGTTACACAGGAGAGGCCAGTCAGCAGATCACAGCCATGAGACAGGATTAATATCTCCTGCTACACAAATAAAATACAAACATATGTATATTACTCCGAAATTAACATATATGCTTATATGTGTGCAAAATAGTGTATAACGCACACAGCTATGAGTCACCGTGCATAGATAAGTTCATGAATAAATTTCCAAAATTGAAAGGTGAAGATGGGTGACAGTCTATTTGTAGCAAACGAACAATATTCGTGACATCAATGGTGAGGAAATGAGAATAGTATGCGCTATGAAATATATACTGTCCACAAGGCATCCTAATTTGGTGGGCCCCAAACAGAAAACCGGTGAAAATAGTTCACTGATCATTTTATTTATAGAAGTATGGTGGCTGTGTTTGATGGAGATGGATCTAGATGTTTTCAGGATGTAAACATCCCGACATAAGTGGCCAGAGGTTTACTGAAAAAAATCACAAGAAGGCTGTTCAACTTGTGAGGGGATCCAAGCTGGTGGGCCCTCCGGGAATATGGCATATACAGGTATGGTTGGGGCTGGTAAAGCAAAAAGTAAATTTCCTGCTAAATCAGTTTTATGGTAGCAAACAAAAGAGACCATTTTGCTGTTTTACTGTCGCCCTCTTCTTTAGAACTGTTAAATCTCAAAGGTAGTTTGTTATTTGGTTTGATCAGTTGTGGGTCATTAAACTTGGAGGTCATGTAGAGTGCTATGCCTAATTTAGCATCTGTGCTGTGCTGATTTTTGGTAACCAAAAAATAACGATCAGTAAACAGAACACTGCATAACATCAAAGCTGAAAGCATCCAAGCCAAAAGACCCACGTTACTGCAGCTAGATATTAAATCCCTGACAAGATTTAGCAGTGCGGGGGTTCCTGTAAATCCCCAAAATACGTTGACTCGATTTTCCAGGAAGATTTTTTTCCCATACTTTCTTATAGACTATTTCTCACCCGTATTTGCATATGGTATTTTTCTGTCCAGCCTTTGGTTAGGGAACATAAGGATAGGCAATTTTCTGTGCAAGTCTTAGGCTGCATTCCCACTTCACAATTTGTGGATTCTAAATTCCGTGGCAATCACTGCAAAATGTGTGAGTCTGAGTGCCATTATCCTTCAATGGAACTCCCAATTGCAATGCGATTCTGGACTGATTGTTGCCTAACAAAATCGTGCAGCAAACCATGCCTTTAAAAATTGTGTGAAGCTTGTTGCCCAAAAAGAAGCAGGAGCTTTTAAGTGAATGGGCTGGCCCTTTGCAACACACAGAATAGCATGTAAATTGCTCATTGAAAATCGCATAGCTAGAATGCTCATTCCTGCTACATGATATGTAAAGAGAGCCTTAAAGTCTTGGTTTAAAAAAAAAAAGAGTTAATTGGAGGTGTAAGTCAGAAATATCTGAACTATCCAGCATTAACAAAAAATCGAAATATCAATTTTGAAATTACTCTTTCAAAAATGGAATCAGTATTGTTAGGGTATTTTGTATGGTAATGTAATATAATTCTTATTTCTTTTGTTTCTAGTAGATTCAAACTCTGAGGCACAAGTGATGGAACAGAGCATTGATACATCCAAGCCAGCACAATCAGACGACAAAGATGGTAGGCTCTTTATAATTACCATCAAAGTAATATTTATGTTGTTTGCAAATTAACTATTTACAGTGTTCTAATTGCAGGATAAATTTATAGTCACATTGCTTTAAGGAGTAGGAAGGGTGCTACAATTCTTGTCTAGTATTATCTTCTTAATGTCTGATTAAACATCAGCAGTGGTGTTTCAATATTTGCAGTACTTTACATACTGAGTTATAAATTAAGTGGGTTAATTTACAAAAACTAGTGCCAATAAATAGGTAAATGTTGTCTCTGATAACCGCAATCCACATTCCATATTTCCAGTAAAGGTACACTATATTGCCAAATGTATTGGGATGCCTGCCTTTACATGCACATGAACTTTAATGGCATCCCAGTCTTAGTTCGTAGGGTTCAATATTGAGTTGGTCCACGTTTTGCAGCTATAACAGCTTCAACTCTTGTGGGAAGGCTGTCCACAAGGTTTAGGAGTGTGTCTATGGGAATGTTTGACCATTCTTCCAGAAGCACATTTGTGAGGTCAGGCACTGATGTCGGACGAGAAGGCCTGGCTCGCAGTCTCTGCTCTAATTCATCACAAAGGTGTTCTATCGGGTTGAGGACAGGACTCTGTGCAGGCCAGTCAAGTCCACCCCAAACTTGCTCATCCATGTCTTTATGGACCTTGCTTTGTGCACTGGTGAGCAGTCATGTTGGAATAGGAAGGGGCCTTCCCCAAATTGTTCCCACAAAGTTGGGAGCATGAAATTGTTCAAAATAGCTTGGTATGCTGATGCCTTAAGATTCCCCTTTGCGGGAACTAAGGGGCCAAAAACAACCCCAAAAGGATAGTGTAAACATTGTCTTATTTGCATTCAACTTGTCCTGTGTCTGCACTGTAGCTGCAGACCAAAGAAAATCATGGTGTGCTTGGATGTTGTAAAAAAAAAAGTCATCCTTTAAAGTCCAGGTTGTCTTTAATCCAAATACTCAGCTGCCCAGCTTACTCAGGGTTGTCCTGCTTCAATCTTCTGGTCAGGCACAAAATCTCTGGTCCCACACCACCAACTTCTTCTCTGATGTCATTGGGAGCTCAACTGCCTCTTCTGGGTTTAGGAAACCATCCCCCAATGACATCCACCAGCTATGCCCACCAATTACGGAGTCCCTGCTTCTACAGCCTTTTGGAATTTGTGATAAGGGTATCCCAGGAGGCTGCTGGAGCAGGTACATGTCATTCTCACCTCGGTAAGAAAGGCCTACAGTGTGATGTGGGGCCATAGTAAACAAAATTGCTTTAAAAATGTAAAAAACACAAAAAAACACCCCAGCATCTTGACATTACGGAAGAGGGAGAAATGCAGGGAGGAGAATTAGTTCTTTTTAGGGGAAGAATAATAGTTTGTAATAGCTTTTTCCTCACTCCAGCAGGCTCCCTCCATCTGTGACCAGTCCCCAACAGTTTATTCTATAAGGCACTCCAGCCGGCAGTCAATCCCTTACCTCCCCACAAACAATGCAAGCCCAGAGTATCAGGGAGGAGAGCAACAGAACTTGTTTTAAGCAATTTAACATCTTCCTCTACCCCCCAGAGTAAATGAGATTTAAACTCTTGCAGTGTGGAGAGGGCCCTATTGCAAGGGTATTTTTTGATCCAAGAGTTGAGCTTTAGGCCACATGCACACTGGATGTTATAAAAATGCCAGAAGAGTTAGCTGTAGAATGCCACATTAAAAAGGCAAATTTTGTTGCTTTTTTGCATTAACGATTTTCAGCAGGTTTTTTTGTCATTTTTCAGCTTTTGTGGTTTTTAACGTTTTTTTAGCAAATTATACTCCCACAAAAGCTTGAGGCTCAAAAACACTCATAAACACCGGATAGCTGTATTTTTCAGCATTTTGCAGTGTTAGAGTGTTTTTACAGCTGGAAAACTCCTCTTCAAACACAGTAGATCCAGGGTTTTTTTCCAGCTTTAAAACACCACTGCCAAAAAATTCTGCTAAAAACCTATGTGTGCATGAACACATAGGATAATATGCTGTGGAGTTTACTGGCTGTAGAAAATACACCAGATGCCCAAAATGGCAGCTGTAAAAATGCCCAGTGTGCATGAGGCCTAAGACCCAGGTCGCACTAGGTGCGACTTGGCATGCAATTTGTACAAAGTTCTCTACTGTAATATATATTTTTTGTTATTGTTTAACAATAACTTGGAATGCATTTTCTTGCATATTCTTGGCCTGATGACTTGCCTGATAGTGTTGAATCAGATTCAGTATTCCTCAACACTACTTTAAACTAGAGTCAGGGCTCACAGTGCAAAATTGCCAGCGGGAGAAAACTGCCCTTTGTTTTATATCTACTCACATATCTTTCTCATGTAAATCAGAAAAGTTGAAACAATATGCAATGCATATTTGAATAGGAAAATCAGATTTTGCAGTTTTGGCTGTAGAGCATACTTATAAAAAAAGAAAAACTTTTTTCTTGTAGATAACAGTGATTATAGCTATCCATAAGTTGATCTATATTGCACCGTATTCAATTTTTTGGGGGCCCACCCCATTTCAGTATATCCTCGATAAAAGCCATGACAACACTTTAAAAGCTTGCTGCAACGGAGTGGGCAAGCATTTCTTTTTCTATCAAAGCTTCTTTCCTTTCTGCAAACTAGAAAATTACAATACAGTGTGCAGTACATTGGTTTTCAGCCTTGATAGACCAGTGGTTTGGTTTTGTATCATGTGTTTTCGCTCTGAAAACAAGTAGGGAAAAACAATATCTAACACTCCCTAACCACTAATTTAACTTAACTTAACCTTTAGGCCAACCCTAACACTCCAATAACCACTTACTCAATGCCCTAAAGATAACCTTTAACACCTAGAAACCCCCAAAGTATAACTTAATTCTCAAAAGTATGTTTTTGGTTGCAAACCAATCCTAATAAACATACCGCCATGGTAGGTTGTAGGGGAACTGAGGTCAGTTTATTGCATAGGGATATCACCTCTCTCCAGAAATCAGATAACGCTGAGCAATGCCAAAACACATGGGCAAAATCTCCTGGAGTGCACCCACAACGCCAGTGCTCGGGTTCATTTTATGGAGTCTATAAGGAGAATAATAGGCCCGATGTACTATTTTAAACTGATTTAGATGGTCCCTTAGAGAAACCAGGGAACGGAAGGGAAGGTCCCAAATATCATCCCAGTCATCACCATCTTATTCTGGTACATCTCGCGACCATCGCTCATATAAGCCTCCCAGAGCGGGTAGAGTAACCCTCAATAAGTGGGAATACAGATGGGAGGTAGGCTTCACAGTGCAATCAGACCTCAACACTTCCTCCAGAGCTGGTTGGATGAGCCGTAGTGTAGACTGAGGGAATTGAGCGTGGAAGGCATGGGAGCGTTGTAGGTATTGAAATAGATGGCATTCAGGAAAATTATAAGTAGAAGAAAGGGCAGGCAAAAGGAATAGTGTAGAACCAGTGACAATTTGGGAGATGGTTTTTATATAAAATTTTGTCCAGGCCTGGGGTTCGGGTAACATGAAAATATGGGGCAGGGTGGGATTAAGCCATAATGGAGAAATGGCTAGATTGGGATAGTGTTCGCATATTAAACGTGCACGCCAGGCCTGCAGGGTGGTGAATATGGAGGGCATCAATAGGTAGGGGGCCTGAGGACCTCTATATAAAAGGAACCTCAGAGCCTCCATGGAGCGCAACACTGCAGCTTCTAGAACAGTTGAGGAGTTGTTATAATCAAAGCTTAGCCACCAGGTGACCGTAACCAATTGGGTGGCCAAGAATTATTTTTAACAATTAGGAAAGGCTAAGCCGCCTTGAGCCTGGGGTCACATGGGGGTAGAAAGTTTGTACCTAGGGGTGTTGGGGCCCCAAATGAAGGAGGAAAACAGTTGGTCAAGTTGGTGAAAAGGGATTTGGGGATCCATTGCGGAGAGTGTCGAAACATGTAGGTGAGTTTCATTTTAATAAGGTTGATGCGTCCAAGAAGAGACAAAGATAGAGACTCCCATGCCTTCAGCTTAAGTCTAAGATCTTGCACCACTGGAGTAAGATTCAAGGGAACAAAATCAGAGGCCCGGCAAGAGATCACGACTCCAAGATACCTAAAACTCTCCACCCATTGTAGTTGAGCAGAAGGGAGGGCCATGCTAGGAGTCCGGGGGTCAATAGTGAACTGTAAGGATTTCGTACAGTTGTCCTTGAGACCTGTAACAGGAGCAAATGGATGCAGCATTTGGAGGTCCCTGATGAGCGATGGTCCAGCATCAATTAGGAACAAAAGGAGGTCATCGGCATACACAGCCACCCTATCCTCCAGCCTGCCGATGCATAGGCCCCTGATGTTAAAGGAGGTACAGAGAGCCTCAGCTATGGGCTCCATAGCTATGGTGAAAAGAGCCGGAGAGAGAGAGGGCAGCCCTGCCGAGTGCCTCTAGACAGAGAGAATGGGGCCAACAGGCCACCACTTAATCGGACCGCAGCAGTAGGGTTGGCATAAAGAGTCTTGAGCCATGCTGTGAAAACCAGGGGGAAGTCTATTTTACGAAGTACCTCCCAGAGAAATGGCCATTCGATGGTATCAAAGGCCTTCTCAAGATCTAGGGAGGCCACCAACCTGGAACCCATATTGACATGCGTAGCGTGAATGTTCATGTACAATATGCGTATATTAATGTCTGTGGCTCTGTGAGCCATGACATCCATTTGGTCAGGGTCAATAATGGTAGGTAGTATCAGCTGCAGCCTCAGAGTAAGAAGCTTGGTTAGGCTTTTAAAGTCGGTGTTGAGTAAAGTGATGGGCCTATAGGAGGCACAGGAGGTGGGATCCTTAGGGGTTTACAGATTAGCACCACATGGGCATGATTCATAGAGGAAGGCAGCTTACCCGAAGATACATTTAGTGTGAACAGGGAGGCTAACAATGTGGTGAGTATATCACTATGAGGCTTGTAGAAGTCGATGGGGATGCCGTCAGGGCCAGGGGCTTTCCCAGAAGGGAAGGAGTGCATAGCAGTAGAGACCTCCTCTGGAGTAATGGGCCTCACCAAGGCCTTTCGCTCCGCATCTGAGAGCCACCCCAGTGCTAACTTATCCAATAAAGCAGACAGGTCATGAGCCCGGAAATCCGGGGATAATTTGGAGGTGTACAGGGTATTGTAAAATTGCTGGAAGTTTTCTAGAATATGCAACAGGGAGGAAACCATCTCCTCCAAGGAGGTCTGAAGCTGGGAAATCAAGGTGAGTGGCTGATCGTGTTGAGCCAGCATAGCTAGGAGCCGCCCATTATGGCCACATTGTTCGAAAAATCATTGTTTGCTGTTAAGAAGATCCAATCTGGTAATTTCCACTAAGTGAAGGTGCAATTCCCTTTTGGCCATAGAGAGAAGGTCAAAGTTGGGTTCAGATGGATCTACTGCATATTTGGTAGTACATTCCTCCACTGACATCCTGTAGTGTGTAGATGGTAGTAGTGTGAGCTTTCCGGATCTCAGCAATAGAGGAAATGTACTGTCCTCATGTATATGCCTTTGTCAGGGCTCCCGGGTGTGACCAGAGGTATGTGACTGACGCAGGGAAACGCAGACTTCAGATATGTTATAAACAAGATAATTTATTAACACTAACAATACAAACATAAACGCAGTGCAATACTAAAACATAACACAGTGCAAACAACCCAACCAACCACCCACAGATAACAGTACATACAATGCAAGCGTCGTCAGGCAGGCCGGGTCAATATCAATCGGGCAGGTAGGTACAGGGGGAGCAAGCGGAGAATGGTCGGGGTCACAGGCCAGGTTCAGCAGGTAGCGGGCAGCATGGTACAGAGGGTCAGGCAGAGGGATGGTCAGGGTCACAAGCCAGGGATCAGAACAGGAGAAGTAAGCAGAGGTCAGAATCAAGCAGGGTCAGCAACAAGACAGGAACAGGAACGCAGGTTAATATGAGAGGAAGTTTTATAGGACGCGGAGAACAGGAATTAGATCAGGTGGTAGGATGTTTCCATCTCCAAACTTCGTCCACCCCTGCCGCCTGTGCCCAATTAACAAGATTAGTGGAAAAATATTTGGGGGGGGTAGGTATGTCCAGGTTGGGAGCTAAGATAGCATTGAAGTCCCCCATGAGTAAAAATTTGGTGGCAATGCAGGGTAATCTTCCAGAAGTGTGTATAGCATTGAGGAGGAGAAGGGTGGGGGGATATATATCGAGGCGACCACATATCTTTGACCCCATAGCGTGAAAACTATCAAAACATATTTCCCTTGTAGGTCAGTATGAATGGTCTCAAGCACATAGGGCAGGGATTTGCTAACTAGGATGGATACTCCTCTAGCATAAGTGAAATAAGTAGCATGGAAGGCCCTCTGAATGTATAGTTTTATGAGAGCCAGGAGCTTGCTGCCCATGATATGCATCTCTTGGAGAAGTACAGTGTGGGGGGAATGAGTTCTGAGATATTGAAAGAGGGAGCCCGTTTGAATTTGGAATTTAATTCACGGACATTCCACGAAAGGATAGTGAAGGAGGCCTTGTTAGGTGTACTAAGAACCCCTGTCTCTGAAGAGCGCTATTGTGTGTGTTTAATATGTGACGATCACGGCGTCAGACCCCAGCCCTTCTCACCAAACTTGTGACCAAAGGACTAGCCAATCTAAAACCGCTTGTCACGTGCGTAACAATGCCACGCCCAGCTGCACCCTGCACAAAGATTTTCCAGCTAATGGACCACAATCTGTGTACTTGCAGCCTGGGAGCA
Source organism: Staurois parvus (assembly GCF_062004578.1). NCBI lineage: Eukaryota > Metazoa > Chordata > Amphibia > Anura > Ranidae > Staurois > Staurois parvus. The sequence goes on along the minus strand of NW_028317797.1, from coordinate 7,263,685 downwards.
ATTGTTACTGGGTCAGGTTAATTACGCAATTAACCCTTCACACTGCCACCACCTCCTTTTTGTACAGAGAAAGAGGAAACTCTGCAATATCAGCAATAACAATATGATGGTCTGTATACCACTGCCACCGCAGGCAGGGTATACAGAGGTTTAAACACACACAGTAGCGCTCTTCAGAGACAGGGGTTCTTAGTTTGCATTAAAGAGCAACAGCTCAACACTTTCAGAAAGTAAGATTTATTACTAAAAGGTCAAAAGGGAGCAATAAAAATATTTACAGAAAAAGATGTAGCCAATATATATATATATATAAATATACAGAGAGGAATAACACAGCAAAAAGATAACAGAAAGGAATTTAGAGAGATAAAGTACTTGCCAAAAGTCCTGGTTTAAGCAGCGTTCAAGTTTCAGAGCAAAAGGGCCGTTTCTCAAAGTTGGTTCTGATGTTACAAGGGAGAATCTTCAACTTCAACTCAACTTAGCTAGTTTAGCTCCAAGCATAACAGCTTTTCTAGGAACTCAGCAGAGTGTCTCCCTGAAGCAGAGAACCAATTGCCTCATTTGGGAGGAAGTTGTGGGTGGAGGCCCCAGCTAGAACCAAAATCCCTCCCAAGTTGATGCCAGGGCAATAACTTTCCCTGGATACATATAACATTCTATCCACGAGTAGATTAATATGCAGAATCACCTGCCGAACGTCTAGATATGAAATATGACATACCTGCTGGGACGGTTAAGGAGATATCATTTTCTGTTCTCCTATAGAGGTCAGCTAAGGGGTGTAATATATCAGACGACTTGTATTAAAGTGACCGGTCTGAATATATGCCTGGTTTTTATGTAAGTCTTTCATATTCCAAGATATGAAATCATAGGGGAAAAGGGGATGTTTAAATTTGAGTCCGTTTTACGGCTACCTGGAATGTCTTTGAGGCTTAGTGAAGGACTTGGTTTATGGCTTTACGATCCTTTTCCAGCAAGAGTCTCGCAGACATACGGGGCCAGGCTAATTGGTTTTTATAACCATGACGCCCTCTCAATGAGTTTGCTGCCTGTGTTCTCTGCATCAAACAGACCACATGTCACTCAACAGAGAGGAAGGGGGGATATCGGAGGAATCTGATTTGGAAGTAGAAAATGATACAAGATGGAGACGTTTGCCAAAATGGAGGTTCGCTACATTTGCTACACTTCCCCTCTCAGGTGGTTGCATGGGAGGGAACTGCAATTTCCCTCCTGATGCAACCGACACCTGCTGCTGGTTTGCCTGACCAGGGCACAGACCTATTGTGCCCAGAGGTTCACCTTGGTGTGATCTGGCACCACTACACTGTGAGAGAACAATCAACAATGCCATTACGGAATCAGGGGGTGCAGGAGAGGCCCATAGAGCCAGGGATCCCCGTGGAGAGTGCTGAAAGCCAGGTGAAAAATAGGCAGATAATAGACTGGATCAGAGCTCCAGCAATACACGTCTGATCACAATCACATCCCAGCCACGCCGCCGTGTCAGTGCTTTTTATAGGCACTGATCACTTTATTTCTGTCAATGGGATGTCCGTGGCAGTTATTCAGTTCCCTCCCAGAGTGTCAGAATGCCCGCTGCAGTCCTGCTATAAGTCGCTGATTGCTGCCATTACTAGTATAAAAAAATAAAAAATTCCAGTATGCAGTATATACCACCATTTGTAGACGCTAAAACTTTCCTGTAAACACAGTACTGGGATTTTTTTTTAGCAAAGACATATAGCACAATACATTTTGGCCTAAATTTATGAAGAAATTTGATTTTTAAAATTTTTTTACTGAATATGTTTTATAGCAAAAAGTAAAAAAAAAAAAAAGTAAAAAAAAAAAAAAAATATATATATATATATATATATATATATATATATATATATATATATATACCGTATTTGCCGGCGTATAAGACGACTGGGCGTATAAGACGACCCCCCTACTTTTCCTGCTAAAATTTAGTGTTTGAGCTATACTCGCCGTATAAGACTACCCCTCTTCCAATGCACACCAGTGGCAGGAATAGTGCCCCATCATTGGTATCAGTGGCAGGAATAGTGCCCCATCATTGGTATCAGTGGCAGGAATAGTGCCCCATCATTGGCATTAGTGGCAGGAATAGTGCCCCATCATTAGTATCAGTGGGGGGAATAGTGCCCCATCATTGGTATCAGTGGCAGGAATAGTGCCCCATCATTAGTATCAGTGGGGGGAATAGTGCCCCATCATTGGTATCAGTGGGGGGAATAGTGCCCCATCATTGGTGTCAGTGGGAGGAATGGTGTCCCAACATTGGTGTCAGTGGGAGGAATGGTGTCCCATCATTGGTGTCAGTGGGGGGTGGAATAGTGCCCCATCATTGGTGTCAGTGGGGGGGGGGGAATAGTGCCCCATCGTTGGTGTCAGTGGGGGGGAGGAATAGTGCCCCATCGTTGGTGTCAGTGGGGGGGAGGAATAGTGCCCCATCGTTGGTGTCAGTGGGGGGGAGGAATAGTGCCCCATCATTGGTGTCAGTGGGGGGGAGGAATAGTGCCCCATTGTTGGTGTCAGTGGGAGGAATAGTGCCCCATCGTTGGTGTCAGTGGGAGGAATAGTGTCCCATCATTGGTATCAGTGGGAGGAATAGTGCCCCATCATTGGTATCAGTGGGAGGAATAGTGCTCCATCATTGGTATCAGTGACACCAATGATGGGGCACTATTCCTCCCACTGACACTTGCTGACCCTGTTCTCGTATGGTGCTGCTGCAGCCAGCATATGTGGTTGCAGCAGCAGCACCTCTACACTGACCACTTACCTGCTGGTCCTGCAGTCGATTTTCGCGGGGCCGCTCGGCTCCACCCCCTCGCCGGTGATTGGCCGCCTGTGTGCCTTTCCTGAGCTACAGTTCTGACGGCCAATCACTGGTGAGGAGGCGGAGCCGAGCAGCCGCACGAACATCCAGTGACTGAGCTGAAGGCGCAGCCGCGCTTCCTGGACCGGATCGTCGTTGGACCGGAACCAGGTAAGAAACAGCCGCTGCCCACCCCTGTACTTAGTGTCCCTTCCATTGGGGGAAGGGGGGGGGCGGCGGTGGCAACGCGCCGCCCCCCTAAAAAGTGTCAGTATGCCGTATACCGGCGTATAAGAGGACCCCCGACTTTTGAGAAGATTTTTAAGGGGTAAAAAGTCGTGTTATACGCCGGCAAATACGGTATGTATATTTTCAAAATTGTTGGTCCTTTTTGTTTATAACGCAAAAAATAAAAACCGTAGATTGTGACGGTCGCAGCGTCAGACCCCTAGCTCTTCTTACCAATTCGTGACCGAAGGACTAGCCAATCTAAAACCGAGCTGTCACATGCGTAACAATGCCACGCTCAGCTGCACCCTGCACAAAGATTTTCCAGCTAATGAACCACAATCTATGTACCTGCAGCCTGAGAGCGATTGTTACTGGGTCAGGTTAATTACGCAATTAACCCTTCACATTGCCACCACCGCCTTTTTGTACAGAGAAGGAGGAAACTTTGCAATATTAGCAGTAATACTATGATGTTTGAATAATCATCTGTATACACACTGTCACCGCAGGCAGATGTATATAGAGGTTTAAAACACACAGTAGCGCTCTTCAGAGACAGGGATTCTTTGTTTGCATTAAAGTGCTTTAGAAACAGTTCAACACTTTTCAGAAAATAAGATTTATTATTAAAAAGGTCAAAATAGTGCAATAAAAGTATTTACAGAAAAAGATGTAGCCAATATATATATATATATATATATATATATATATATATATATAAATACAGAGAGCAATAACACAGCAAGAGATAACAGAAAGAAGTTTAGAGAGGTAGATTACTTGCCAAAGTCCTTGGTTTTAAGCAGATCAAGATCCTGAACAAAAGGGTCCCGTTCTCCCAAGTTGGTTCCTGATGTTAAAAGGGAGAAATCTTCATCTTTTTTCCCAAGCATAACAGCCTTTTTCTAGGAACTCAGCATGGTGTCTCCTTACAGCAGAGAACCAATCGCCTCATTTGGGGAGGGGTGTTTAGGCGAGGGAACTCAGGCTATGACCAAATCCCTCCCAGTTTATATCATGGTCAATAACCTTCCATAGGGACATGTAGCATGATATCCACTGGTAGGATAATATGCAGAACAATATTCTGAATGTCCAGACATCAGATATGGCATATCTGCCTGTGACGGTTCAAGAGATATCGCTTTCTGCTCTCGGATAGACGTAATCTAGGCGTGTAAGATATCAGGCGACTCGCATTAAACTGAGCTATCCGAATATATGCTTTGCTTTATTGTAATTTTTTCCTATCTTAAAATATGAAATTATATGGAAAAGTGGGTTTTAAATGTGATGTCTGTTTTACGGCTATCTAGGAATGTCTTTCATGTCCAGTGAAGGACTGGTTTATGGCTGTACGATTAGCTTCAGAGCAAGAGTTTGCCAGACATCCTGGCATCAGCTAATTGGGTTTACAACCATGAAGGATATCCAACTGTGTCCTGTGCACTTCTGATCCCAGCACACAGGGACCACAAGTCACTCAACAGAGAGGGAGGGGGGAGCTGATTTGGAGTGAGAAATGATACGAGATAGAGGGCCTTTGGCAAAATGGAGGTTTGCATCCATATTTGTACGTATAATTGCTACAGTGATCAAATACCACCAAAAGAAATATCTATTTTTTGCAAAAATAGGACATACTTTTCATTTATGTACACCGTTGCATGACTGCAATTGTCAGATAAAGAAACGCAGAGCCGTATTGCAAAAAATGGCCTGGTCAGAAATGGGGGTAAATCCTCTGGAGGGCAAGTGGTTAAAATCCTCTGGAGGGCAAGTGGTTAACTTCAGCAATATGTTCTCTTATTTTACAGGCTTACTCCGGTAATGACCACTGCCCTTAAAAATATCTGTATGCATTGTACTTATTATATTTCTATGACAACAGAAAGAATTGCAGAACAAGTGAAATCAGCATAGCCTGTTTATGCATTGCATTATTTGAATATTTCATTGTTATGTTCCTAACATTAAAATGAAAGCCGTTATTGCGTATATATTAAATATACCTTTTATGATTATGCAGCTTATACAGATTAGTTGAACAATGTTTATACTGCGGACTGAGCATATTCAGATCTCCCATGCCCTGGAATATTCCTTTATCATTTACATTTTAAGGGTCTTTTAATGCTGGCAGTTTTATCTTGGATTGAGCTTGCCTATAAAAGATATCCATAATGTAATACACCTTCTAGCAAAAAGAGAATATCCTCATCAACCAAACAGGAAAGTATGTTTTAATTGGTGCAAAATGAGCCATACACAATGAATGCCTAAACACTTAAAGTGGACTTTGGCTTACTTTACCTAAAATGAGAGTTTCAGTGCATACTTAGCCCTGGTTCACACTTGTGTGGGCTGTGTGGCCCCTGTTTGCAATCAATGAATTCAAATGAATGGACTTTGTTTTCCGCAAAAATAGGTGCATGCAGCTTTTTAAAAACACGACTGCAGATAAATCGCATGGTCTTTGATTTCCCCATGGGTCCCACGCCCGCAAACATGCTGCAGGCTGAGATGCATCTTATAAGAGCAGCATGATATGGCTGTGGGTGGTTGGCCGTAGGAATAGATGCAATTCCCACACCCACAACCAGCCTACACAGTGTGAACCAGAGCTTAAAGAGGGACTAAACCCTCCTCTCCTTTTCAGCCAAGGAAGCTGCCATCTTAGCCTCTTTTTGATCTGCAACTGCCACCATGACAAATGACAACAGTCATTTGATGGTTTGACAGTTTGGCATGCCAGGAATGTAACTGTTTCTTGAAACCATTAAATCAATGGGTTTAATTCAGCATTAAGTTCCTGCATATATTTTTATTGATTCATAAATGCCCTCAAGATCCAATAAACAAGGGGCATTAAGATATGCAAATCTCAAAACTTCTCAGCAAGTTGAGGGCTTCTGTCTTTTGCAGAATCCTATTGCAGAATCCTATTGAAGATCACTGCCACCCTTCAGTTTACATTCGAAGTATAGGGCTGGTGGTTGAGCTGTGCGTGTTCTCCAACAGCGAATTTGTTTATAAGGGTAATAAAAGGTACATGCATGCATTTGTGGGTGTCTTTTTTTGCGGTGCGGTTCATGCTTACCATGCATTATGGTCGATTCACACTCGTCCAATATATGCAAGAGCACCAGATACATGAATTGGGGGGTGCAGCTGCCACAAGACAGGAAAGTATAGACAGCTGTAAAATTTGTTCCCACTGCTTTACAATTACGTTACAATTGTTTTTGTCTGTGTCCCAGTTGGAGACATTTCCCATCACTTCCTCTCCTTGCAGATATCCAAGCACTCATTAACTGGGCAAGCATTTAGTGACTACACAAGTTTTCTTTGTGTGTGTTCAAATAACTTTGTTTTAAAGTATAGCCAAGATTTAGAAGTTATACAGGAAACCTGAAGTATATAAGTAGTAGACACCTCCAGGCCACTGTACCTTATATCCACTATCAATTCCTCGGATGTCTGGAATCCCTAAGTATTCTAGTGTGCACAAATTTCCTTGGTCAATGGATTGAAAAGTCTGCCCTCACCTCTCTCATTTTCTAAGCCTCACTATTTACCCATTACCTCACAGGAGGTGGATTGACTAGTGTAAAGGCCCATTGACTCATGAAGTATGTGCATGTCAGAACACCTGGAGATTATGGACACCTGGGGTGCATATACTGAAAATGAACCTATAATGGAAAAATCTCTTTAGGTTGGAGTTACACATTAAACTTAACAGTTCTGTCATTTATGTTACATTAAATAAGATGCCTAGAGCAATACGTTCATACCTTTAGAAACCAGAGTTTAATAGTCTGCAGAATTCCAACGGCTTTAGGCTGACTTATGGTCACCATGGATAATTATACATCATTGGTCTCTGGGCTGTTACATGTTCACACAACTTATTAAAGAAGTGAAAGACTTGATGACAGATTGCATCAATAACTGAATGGATTTTTATACAGTAACTGTCCAAAAACAAACCGTTTATACCATATAATCTAAAACGTGACCTCTTTCAGTAATGCTTCCTGGATTCCAGGAAAATGAAAGATCGTGGTGGTTTTACTGCCCTCAGCTCAAGGCTGTCCAAATTAATTTGAACCGAGGGAACATTAAACTAACAAAGATGCAAAATATTTTTCCAAGTTTCCCTCAAAGCGACAGTAAATTAAAATGCTGTCATATGACATATTTGTTACATTATCATTGTGTTTATGTATACTGATAAAATCGTGATAAAGCTGCAAACATATGCCTATTACTCGTAAAATACATATTTTGATAAGTATCAAATAATTGCTTTCTTGAAAAATTCCTTTATACAATCTTTTTCTAGTTATTGATGGTAATGACGTTATAACAGGAGATATGTGGCCAAATACCAGTCCATTGAATATCTTCTGAAAGTATTCAAATATTTTTTTTTCCTAGGTTAGGATACATTATTTAAAATATCTTGTATTTAAAAAGGGTCGGAACACACTATGCTGATATTTTAAATGTTTATTGATTAGCACTCTGGGTAAATCAATGGTGAAGGATCTGGTTTGTCCTGGTATATCATTTAATTTACAACAGCATGTTATGTCAATCGGCAGCTTCCAGAGTGAGTAAGACACTTTCTTGTACTAAAATAGGCAAAGATTCAAAAAGACATGAATGCCCCATATATTAAGTATTAGCAAGAACAAAACAATCAGATTGTCTTTGATAATCAGAAGGAATATTGCCCTGTTGAATTAAATGTGTACACAGTTTATAAGGGGTTTGGTTCCATCCCGCAGATCACATACTTGTCTATTAAGTTCAGTTAAAACAACTTGCATCTGCAGCATCCAAACCTGTGCTTTTTTCCAAAATAACACTGTAACTAAATGTAAAATACAACGGGATCAGGATGACCTCATCATGACTAATTTGGCCACTGACTGAGCTGAGAACACACATGCAAAGATATTGCTGTGGTAGTCTATGAGCTACAAAAAGCTTCTGGGATCCTCTACCTAGCAGTGTAATGTTAGTTTTGGTGGACTTGATTTTAAAATTGGTAAGCTTTTAAAATTGATATTTATGAATTCTAATGATATAGTTTTTTAAATTTTTTTTAGGAAATATGGCTGACGAAAGAGAGAATGATGAAAAATGAAGCAATGAAGTTGGACAAGTGTGACACTCTTCCAGTAGTAGCAGATGAGACCGCACTTGGAGCGTTACTCGTAGGGCTTGCAGGCTGTGTGATTTATGGGTTTATCTGATTTGAATCTTGATATCAGTTGAAAAGGGTTTTGGTGAAATACTATAAATTTTGGAATTGCTTTTAGTAACTTCTATTTTTGTTGAAAATGCTAAACCTAGCTTCAGGCTACATTTCTTTTCTTTTCTTTTCTTTGCTAATGATCTTTCACAAATTCAAAGTGGATATTAAAGAATACTTTAGTTTACATGCATAATATATTAATTGAGTTTTGAAATTCAATTTGTAATTTGGCTTGGCCACTTGTTATCCCATAACATGATTTCACAGAGGACTCCCATTCTATGAAACACTGAATGTGTATGTGGACAAGCCTCAAAATGTTTATGTATGTAATTAGAACATTTCTTTAAGTTTGAAAATTAAAACGAATAAAAGCTCATTAAATACGCAAGTTCTGTAAGGATGTGTCAGTGTTTTCAGAAAACGTTTAGCCTAAAGAATGTTGTAAATGGAGACTACACTGGTAGTAGGGCTATAGACACCCATTGTTCAGAAGCGGCCTAGCATGTTGTATGCTTAAAAGCCTCCTTAATGGTTTCTAACACAGATGGCACATTATTAGGAAGCAGCCTAATTGGTACTTCTATACAAAATCTGGACTGGACAGGCATAATATCCATGATATATAAATCCCAAACTGGTGTAGTGGCACTCACGGCTTTTGCAGAGGACGTAGATCAAAAACAGCAGTGTTTTTATTGTCAATGTTTCAATGAAGCTCAGTCCATCTTTCTCAAGAAAGATGGATGGTTTTGGAATTAAAGAACAAAGTACAAAGAAGTAAGTGAGCACCTGGATATTTACTTCAAACATAGAGTGCCATGTCTACCCTTGGAACTGAATCCAATATCCAACTGAAGGGAACCCTATAGCAGGCACTCTAGCAGCTTTCTTACAACTATTATTACAGAGTTGATAAGGCACAACAGATGTCTCCAGAGATTCTGCTAGTTTAAGCATGATTTCCTGCTTCAGCCATTGTGAACACATGCTCATCTCATACACAATAAGGTGTTTACATATTCTGAACAAGCAGAAAAAGCACTTTAAAACAAGCCTGGATTCATCTCTTTAACTATTAGTGGTGTGAAGAAATTCATTTGAAAAGTTCAAAACACATGCATTAAAATCTTAGCTTTTTTACTACTACTGCCTGCTGTGCTGGAATCTTGGCAGCATGTGAGCTCTCTAAGCTGTTAGAAACTGCCTGAAATAAACTTCTTTGCCATGATCTTTAAAAATGAACAACTTGGATGGCTTCTTTTAAAATGCTTACAGTACTTGATAAGGATTTGTAAATAATGTCCATAGTCTGGACAAATGTGCACTTTAAAGACATTTTTTTCCCATGGTTCTTCTCTACGAACTTGTGAACACAAAGCACTTTTGATGTCAGTTGCTCTACATTTAGTGGTCCATAAATGGCCCAGAATTCAACAAGATAATTAGAGCACAATGTTTAATACATCAAAATGTTAACACGTCTTTTATACAGACATAAGTGTTCTATTGTGATTCAAAGCTCTACCACTAGGCAGTAGTGTTCTTGTTGTCTTGTTATGTATTGTTCATCCTAGTGTCTCTATGTTCCTGATGTTTTCCAATAACACAAGCAGGGCTTAGCCAAGTGTCTAGCAGCATCTTGGGATAAATTTACTAAAACTGGTGCACTCCGAATCTGGTACAGCTGTGCATGTAGCCAATCAGCTTCTAACTTCAGCTTGTTCAATTAAGCTTTGTCAATAAATCCTGGAAGATGATCGGTTTCTATGCAGAACTGCAACAGATTTTGCACTCTCCAGGTTTAGTAAACCAACCATTATGTGCAGGACAACTCAGATTACCTTAAAGTGAACCTTTCCATTCCTAAAGTATTTGAACATTGTGGAATGTTTATAATCATATCAGTAGTTTCAAACACACCTTTTCTTTATTTTAAACATGCAGCCTAAACAATATGTACAACACTTTTGCTGAAATGCAGTTTTATGCATGCTTTTAATTAAATGTCAACGGTTAAGCCCTTCTCTTCATCTACCACTTCCCTGGGCAGAGAGCAGTGACATGAAACTGTCACAGAAAGGACAGGGATGTTTTTGACATGTCCTTGACTGGTAAAAGTCCTATCTGCAATGGCTTTCCAACATATTATGAGCCTAGCTACAGCTAATGTACTAAACACTGCTGCAGATACAGATACAGCTCAGATTAACAGCAAAACAGTCTCAGAAAAAGAAAAAGGACAGAAAGCATATATGATACCCACTAACAGTGTTTCATCAACATTTTTGATGTCTCTGGCAAACCAGAATTAACGCTTCTGGAATTTTAAAGTGAAAATGCTGCTGGTAAGTGAAGTATGTACATAAACCCAGACCAAACCCACCTACAAGTACATGAGAGAGCAAATCTTAGCAAACTGTACTTAAAGGATAAGTTCACCTTTGGGGACATGTTACATGTTCCACCTGTTTTTAGGGTGGAACATGTAAGATGTTCCTGATCCTGGAGCCTCCACCCGCTGTCCCTCCTCCCTGTGACAGAAGTACGGGAAGAAGTTCCCCGTACTAGCTGTCAGTTTTCAAAAACAGTGCCCACACAGCCGCGTCATTCATTCACAGCGTTCTGTGGATGTATGGATTAAAAGTCGGCTTGTAGTCCTCAATGAACTACCATGGTAGTTCATTGAGTCTTCCTGTCAGAAAGTATCAGTTTGCCCATATGGGATGTACAAGCAAGCAGATACACTGACAGTGTGCATGAGACCTGTATGGCATCAGCGATCTGCTGATCACTGGTGCAATGCTTTACAGGCTACTAACACAAAAAATAATAAATGCACATTTTTTTACCTGCAAAAAAATGTGCATTTATTATTTTCTGTGGACAGGTGAACTTATCCTTTAAAGAGGTTCTTAAGTCACTAGAAAAATAAAAATTAAAAGTCAGCAGCTACAAATACTGTAGCTGCTGACTTTTAATAAACAGACACCTACCTGTCTAGGGATGCAGCTCTAGCCTCACTCCGGCCAGTTCTTTGCCTGTCTTCAGGTCCCCGGCACTGGTATGCTTACTGTGGGAAGCTGGCTTTTACTCCTTTTGGCTTCACATTTGGCTTCCCACTGAGCATGTGTGAGCCAAGCTGCTCCTGGGATCTGTGACATGTACCAAGAGGTTGCAGGCAGAGGGGAAAACCTCCGGTGGAATTGCCTAGGCCATTCCAGCGGAAATAGGAGCACGTACCTGACAAATCTAGGTACCTGTTCCCACCCAAACCCCCCCCACACCATAAAAATAAAGTGCCAAACAGCTTACAGGAGGGTAAAAGGATTGTAAAAAGAGGAACTTCCCATTTAGTCATTGATTGGAGAGGCCACTATATGGTGTAATGGCAATGTCCACCGACCTCTCACAGCAATCTGGAAGATGCCGGACCGGACTGGCACGATACCCCAAGACGCTGGCCTGTCTCTGTGGCAGGCATAGGTAATAGTAGAACTGGACTGTTGCTCGGTGCAGTATGCCTGATTTCATAGCGGGAACTGCAAACAGCAAGCGGGTGAAGGCGAACTGGTGAGTAATTGTGTGATGCTTTGGTGTAGAACTGCCAGTGTCTCTGCAGTGAGGTTAGACAGACCTACTCTTTCTAACTCACTCTTTTGTCTCCTCACCAGCTGATGGCAATGCTCCAAAAAGCTCCTCTCCTTCCTGGACTTTTTAATTTATACTCCCCCGTTCCACTTCTCTGGCTCCTTCTGCCTCCAGGCCCACTGGATCTGGTAGTTATTTTTCCAGCAACTATAATGGCATCACTTTTGGCCCAGACTACATTTCCCAGCCTTCACTGTTCTCCATTTGAAAATAAGTTATAAAATGTATCTGCTATTGCCATCTTGTGGCAGGAAAAGAAACTGCACTCAGAAAATTCCACCATACCCCTTGACACGGACATTAAGCAAATATGCGGCCTCTTGTTGGCTGTGCCTTGATGCCAAGTGGCCGCATATTTGCGCACCATTTGAAAACACATGTGCTAAGAGCGCACACCCTGCGTGCTCCCAGCACATATGTCAGTGTCTCACGGAAAGGTCCCAATCTCCCCTTGCGATTGGGACCTTTTGCTAAAACCCCACCACACCTCCCAGTGTCTGAAACCCCTTAAGGGCCGGAAGGCGCCGACGTGAAGAGGTTAATGCTCTGCGTAATTCTGGTTACACATATAATAAGTGATAACTACTCAAGGTTCTCTACCTAGTACACAGAAAAAATGTTAATGCTAGATAAACTTGAACAATATCTTACTCAAGTAAGCAACAGGAGGCTCTGAGGAAGAGGCTAGTCTTCGAAACGCGTCAGCTTTTGGATGTTCATCATTCTCATCACCATTCAGAAATGCAGTGCGAATTGGACAGAGGATTCTCATATGATGTGCTTATATTCATGTACTTTTGTGAGTAGAATACCTTCTTTCAAATTTAATAAACATACTTTTAAAGGTAATGCACAAGGCAGGTGCGCCCTCTGTTTTGTTTTTCTCTATTAGTACTTTTGGACTCCCCGGTTCTTTGAGAGCAGCAAGGTGTGCATATTCCAAGACATTTGTTGTGTGATCCCTATGTCATAGAGTCTATCCCTAAGTGCAGAAGAATTTGGGTTTTCCACTTTCACGTTTTTATTTTTCTCAAGTAAGCAACACACTTGGCAGAATGCCTAACATACTAATGGAACAGAGTACACAAGTGGTAAAACACAGACTATACTGAGGAATCACAAAATTATGTTCCAGATTACTGTACCATACAATCCTAAATAAATGATGTTGCAGAAAGAATGATCTGCACTTTATGTGAAAGTGGGAGAAGCATGTTTTTTTATACGGATATGCCAAAACATAATGGAGAGAGGCAATTATGACAGCATGCTATATCCAAAACCACTTACTTGGAAAATGAAGAAGCCTGGCCTGAATCACTAAAAATCACTAAAAATATTTTTAAGAAAGCTCCTAAAAGCATTAAAAAATGGAAACTTTGTGTTAAGGAAGATACATTTGTCAGCTACCCTAGCTATCAAAAGGGTTACAAAATTGAATCTCCAGACACAAGTAGGGTAACAATCAGCAGAAATGTAATTATTATGGAAACACCTATGTGTCAAAAGCATCATGAAGTGACACAGTCAGCATTGCCTGAAAGATGACCTTATCAATAAGCCTTACAAGTACTGCAGGAATCTATATTGAATCAAACATTCAGCTCGTTCATGGAGTTCAAAAGAGAGTCTTGCAGTACCTTAAAACTTAAAATAGGATATGTGGACGCAGACTGAGCAGGTACTCAAAAATTTATACATGGTTACTTGCTCCAATTAGAAAATAGCTCAATACCCTGGTCCAGCAAGAAAAAAATTTCAGTGGCATTGTGAAGAAGACATTTGGTTGCAGAAGCTACTTGAAGATCTTGGAGAACCAATGTCTCATATAACATACTGTAACAATATATGTCCTTAAATAAAGCTGTTGGCTAAGGACATGCATGTACAATTTTATATAAGTAGAACGTATAAAGCTTGTAAAAAAAGTGAAAAGATCAATACCAGAACCAAGCACTACCACTTCCTCCAAGACCTTGTGGAAAATAGTAGGAATTTTGCTTGAATTCTGTAACTGATAGGATGATAACAGGTTTTATGACAAAACTACAACCTTTTGGAAGGACATAAAAAAGATAGTACATATATGAGAAATAGTTGATATGTGGGGATGTTAGTGTACCCTTTACAAAGACATGGGCGCAACAATCTTTCCTATATTCTATACGTTGATTAAAAGTTATGGCACTGGGTGGCAGTGTTCTTGTATGATGCATTGTGCTTCCTACTGTAACTTCATGGTTTTGATGTAATTTCCTCTCTCTATGTTCCTGTTTTTTCCAATAAAACAAGAAGCACTACTTACAGCTCTCTTTAGTGCTTGTTCATATGAAGCTACAATTGAATTATGCCATAACATTATGACCACTGACAGGTAACATGAATAACATGGATAATCTTGTTACACTGGCACATGAAAGTTGATGGAATAATTAAGCAGCAAGTGAACACGTCCTCCCTGAAGTTGATGTGTTGAAAGCAGAAAAATGGGCAAGCATAAGGATTTGAGCAACTTTGACAAGGACCAAATAGTAATGGGTAGACAGTTAGAGAATCTCCAAAACTGCAGTTCTTGTGGGATGTTCCTGGTCTGCAGTGGTCAGGACCTACCAAAAGAGGTCCAAAGAAGGAAAATTGGTGAACCGGTGACAGGGTCATGGGCAGCCAAGGCTCGTTGATGCACATGAAGAAGGAAGGCTACTGTTGCTCAAATTGCTGAAAAAGTTAATGCTGGTTCCTTTAGAAAAGTGTCAGAACACACAGTGTGCATTGCAGTTTGTTGTGATAGGGCTGCATAGCTGCAGATCAGTTAGGGTGCCCATGCTGACCCATGTCAACAGCCAAAAGTGTCTACAATGGGCACAGGAGCATCAGAACTGGACCACAGAACAGTTGAAGAAGGTGACCTGGTCTGCTGAATCACATTTACTTTAACATCATGTGGATGGCCAGGTGCGTGTGTATTGCCTACCTGGGGAAGAGATGGCACAAGGATGCACTATAGACAAGCTGGTGGAGGCAGATACCACATCTTACCTTCAGAGGTCTAGTGGAGTCCATACCTTAATAGGTCAGGGCTGTTCTGATGGTAAAAGGGGAAACAACTTTATGTGGGTGGTCATAATGTTATGGCTAATATGTGAATCCTTATGAATCCTTATGAATCTTATGCAAATCTTGATTCGAGAGACCACTAGTGAAGGTAAGGAGGGGAGGGGGTCAGAGAAGGTTCAGATTTGTATAATTAATCTTTTTCTCTATAAGTAATCTAATCTAGATGCCTGTTTTTCAGTCATGCCAGTTTTTTTTTTAATAAGGATAGGCTTAACGTGTGTGTGAACCTTCACCTTGTAAAATAACCTACTCCGTTTAAAATAGAAATTAAACATTTGTATATACATATATAAAAAAAATTATACATTTTTTTTTTTTAAGTGATCACATAATCACTGTTGTCAGCTTCATAAAGGGTTTAGAGAGCTGGGGGTTGAGAAAAACTAGTACACTGAGCCCCCCAGTGATTGGCTGTGGGGAAAGGGAGGGTGTCAGCATAAATCTGGTCATTGGAGGACAGGCAGGCTGTGCCCCCAGCACAGCTAGAAAACTGCCCATGCTGGGATGGATGTGCTCTCATGCCTAGCGTCAGTAGGAAAGCAGTAGGGACTGGCAGGAACACTAAGGGATTTCATGCAAAGGAAGCAATGCAATGCAAACAGGATATCTATGAACACATGCAGATGCTACAATAGGCAAATACAAGAAATTTGAAATGCTGGGGTAACATATTCTTTAAATATTGCACTCTAGGTATAACACTGTGCTCTGTTCTGCTCATGGACTGCTGAGTGCAGGGCAACTGATCGCACATTGAATTATGTAGGGATCCTCTGTAGGTAACACTTATCAAGCTCTAATTAAATTAAAAGCATGTATTGTCAGAGAAATTCAGCTCCATTGGTTTTAGCAAAGGGTAACATTTAGGATCTTTTACTGATGTCTGCTAAAGTAAATGAAAAAGAAAGTTAGGACTAATTTTAACTTTGAAAATGTTTAAAATATTATAATCTTCAATCTATTAATTTATTCAGTTTAAAAGTGTTTACAAATTTTAAAATAGATTATTCAACTAACTTGGTCTGGCCTTGAAGTTGTTCTTTGTCACTTATCAGTTTAACACAAGTTTCCTTCAGAAGCGGAAAGTCTGTGTTACTGAAATGCAGGCAGTCATCATTTCAACTGCAACTCATTACATTTCAAGATGTGTCAGCAAAAAAAAAATAACAATATGTCCTACACAAGTAGTCCTTTACTCCCCCGCTCAATCATTATTTTTTTTGAGTTACTAGTAGGAAGGGAGAAATCTAATGCTGGACTACACATATCAGTCATTTCAGTTATGTCCTATGGAGGCTTAAGAAGGAATAGCAATGCGGATTCCTAGCATCAAAGAATTCTACTATGCATTGTATGGTGTACAATAAGCAGGCAGTAGGACCCCACTGCTGGTTCACTTTAAAAGGACTTAGTTTTGTAAAAAAAAAAATAATAATTTTTTTTTATTATTGTAAATTATAGTATAGTTGAAGGCACACTTTTCAAAAGCCTCTGAAAAGCAATGGGTATAGCTGAACATCCAGAGTGCTCATGATGAACTGATAAATGACCTCTTACTTGTTCAGTTTAGGAGAAATACAAATTAAAAAAAAAAATAGAAAGTAGAAAAAATTTTCTAAAGCATAAAAACTGCCCTCCAAACTGCCAACAATTTTGAGGAATTATTTTGTTTACCACTTGTCAAAAGTATGATTTTTTTTGCTTGATATCTATCCTGAGGTGTAGTGAGATTTGGGCTATCTGCAGTGAAACCTTGGAAAAGATAACATTATGGATCCTTACACTGCTATATTATACATATGTCAATAAAATGGACATTTTCACAATGAATAGTTAAACATTTTAATTTGATCTATTGATAATTATTCATCTGTTTTCAAGCTGTTTGACAACATGCAATAACTAAATAATTAGATTTTTGTTTTTTGGATAGAGTAAGAAATGGCTATGAACCAGCCTGTCAGGGGTTTTTTTGCCATCTGTAACCCATTTGAGATGTATTCCTTCACTCCCTATCCTGTAAACACAATAAGAAGTGAAAGAAAATCTCTCCAAAGTTTTGGATTTTCTCTCCCTACTTAGTATTCAATATTGGTAATCACGAACACTATTGATTTACTAAAGGCAAATAAACATTCACTTTGCAAGGGAAATTTCTCCAGAGCCTAATGAACGAGGTGTTGAGTTCCATCGTCTAATCAACTGCAAGCAAAAATGCAGTTTTTTTTTTTTCATTTTCTTTGCATGTGATTGGGTATTCTTTGCAAAGAGAAACTTCACCACAAGTACCTAGCTCTGGGGCAAACTCCTTTGAAAATTGCTTGCAACGTGGATAGCCTATTTGCCTTTAGTAAATCAATTCCATTACTATCTGGCTGCTGGCTTGTTAGGGTATCCCATCCAAAAAAATCGTGTTGTTTGTAAAATCACACAGCAGACTTTCACAGTACCATGGCACAAATATATTTAAAAGCAAGAAAAAAAAATATTTTATATTCACATGTTAAAATCAAGCTAAAACATTTTAAAACAATGTTGGATATAATCCTTTTTTGATTTCCTTTTTGCCCCCTCTGTTTTTCCCTCAATTTCCCACCTAGTTACTATTTGAATATATCTGTATTTTCACTAGGCTGCATCATTTAATATGCTTTCAAAAGGTGACACAGTGAGATGAGGGTAGCCTTCTCTACGCACTTCACGGTTGAATATGAAATTCCAGATATTAACTCAGTGGGAAACTGAGAGAAAAGCAGGTAGAGGCTCAAATACGAAATCCAAAATAGTATTATGTCAAACATTGTTTTAAATGTCATCTTTTAACTTGATTTTAATATGTGAATATAAAATAAAAACTGATTTGCTATTAAGTATATTTGTAAAATCACATTGTGGACTTTCAAGGCGCCACAACACAAATACATTTAGTAAATCAAGCACTATCTGTCATTAGGACAAATTTAGAGAGAGAATATTCCCCACTGGAACACAAACCGCAATAAAATCCTCCAATATATTCTAAAAACCAGCGCTCGGATTTTCATACAACACAGGATCACAGATACCATCACTCGCTGAGGTGCAGCCTTCCAAAGATAGGGGAGTCTTGGTACTAGCAAAAAAAAAGAGAATAAAAGAGGGCGCTCTCTTCTCGAGTATTACCATGATAAAAGAAGAATTTATTGTGATAAAAACAAATGGATACTCACAAACCAATAGGTCATAAAAACAGAGAGAGAGCCACAATCAATGGTCCCAGGTAGCAGGGATCCTGTAATGGAAAGTGCTTAGCATCATTATCACAATAAATTCTTCTTTTATCATGGTAATGTATGAGGAGAGAGCGCCCTCTTTTATTTTTTTAGCAATAAAAGTCTGATTGAGGTCCCTCACCACTCTGTACAAAAATAAATAAATACACAAAAATGTTAAATGCAGATTACATTTATATTTAGTGAAGAGCTTTATGAACTGTGGTTTCTACCATTTGTTGGTTGGAATGGTGAGTTCTATTCTTGCCCTTTATATTTACCACCTTATGCATACCCCTTTACCTTGCATAGAATGGGCTTTAGGCATGGGCAGGGCTTCATGTGACTGGTATTTGCACAAATATTTTATTATTAAAGATTATTGTAACTTGGCTACTGGAGCACTTGAACGCAGTAGGGGAGAACAAACTTTTTTCAAATGTCATGTAACTTTTCATACATGTCACTAGTTTTGTCAGAGGAATCCATCTGCAACAACATGGACCAACATGCCTAGCAATTTCATATATACTGGGCAATGATACTATGACCGGACCTGTATGTACCGATCATTCCTAAACAAATAAAAGATGTAAGCTGTTCTCTAAATCAGAGGTCTCCAGACTTTCTAAACAAAGGGTCAGTTTACTGTCCTTCTGACTTTAGGGTGGCCAGAGTGGCGAGTGATAGTAGAAAATGACCTAGTGTCAGTGTAATGAGCACTAGTGCCCTATCATTTATATTAGCAGGAGGAATAATGCCTAATTGTTTTTATCAGTGGGAGAAATAGCATCCCATCATTGGTATTAGCAGAAGGAGTAGTTCCCCATCATTGGTATTAGCGGGAGAAATACTGCCCCATCATTGGTATTAGCAGGAGGAATAGTGCCCCATCATTGGTATTAGCGGGAGAAATACTGCCCCATCATTGGTATTAGCAGGAGGAATAGTGCCCCATCATTGGTATTAGCGGAAGAAATACTGCCTCATCATTGGTATTAGCAGGAGGAATAGTGCCCCATCATTGGTATTAGTGGAAGGAATAGTGCCCCATCATTGGTATTAGTGGAAGGAATAGTGCCCCATCATTGGTATTAGCAGGAGGAATAGTGCCCCATCATTGGTATTAGTGGGAGGAATAGTGCCCCATCATTGGTATTAGCAGGAGGAATAGTGCCCCATCATTGGTATTAGCAGGAGGAATAGTGCCCCATCATTGGTATTAGCAGGAGGAATAGTGCCCCATCATTGGTATTAGCAGTAGGAATAGTGCCCCATCATTGGTATTAGCGGGAGAAATACTGCCCCATCATTGGTATTAGCAGGAGGAATAGTGCCCCATCATTGGTATTAGTGGAAGGAATAGTGCCCCATCATTGGTATTAGTAGAAGGAATAGTGCCCCATCATTGGTATTAGCAGGAGGAATAGTGCCCCATCATTGGTATTAGTGGAAGGAATAGTGCCCCACCATTGGGATTAGTGGAAGGAATAGTGCCCCATCATTGGGATTAGCAGGAGGAATAGTGCCCCATCATTGGTATTAGCGGAAGGAATAGTGCCCCATCATTGGTATTAGTGGGGGGAATAGTGCCCCATCATTGGGATTAGCAGGAGGAATAGTGCCCCATCATTGGTATTAGCGGGAGGAATAGTGCCCCATCATTGGTATTAGTGGGAGGAATAGTGCCCCATCATTGGGATTAGCGGGAGGAATAGTGCCCCATCATTGGTATTAGTGGGAGGAATAGTGCCCCATCATTGGGATTAGCAGGAGGAATAGTGCCCCATCATTGGTATTAGTGGGAGGAATAGTGCCCCATCATTGGTATTAGTGGGAGGAATAGTGCCCCATCATTGGGATTAGCAGGAGGAATAGTGCCCCATCATTGGTATTAGTGTAAGGAAAAATGCCAAATTGTTGTCAGTGAGAGGAATAGTTACGCATTATTGTTGTGAGTGTAAGGAATGGTGCCTCCTTGTTGGTGTCAGTGTAAGGAATAGTGCCCTGAGGGCCGGATAAAGGCAAGCAAAGGGCTGCATTAAGAAACCACTGCTGTAAATAATTGCAGCCTATGAGCCTAACAGATTTCATAGAACATAGAAATGCTCAATTTTACCTTTTTTTTTTTTTTTTAAATAAAAATATTATATAACATCTGTTGTTCAAATTTGTTCAGGAAAAATTCAAAGGGTTTGTGGACCTTTTTTCAATGTTTTTAAGGAAAGGGGCCACACTATCATTTTAATTTCTACCAAATACATGACATTGAGAGGAGGCACAGCATGTGTCAGTAGTTGATGTTGTGTGAAACACGTTCCAATTACTGTGGGAAATGATTACAATGTGTTTCTTGCATTTTTGTTACTCTTGAATATTCAAACATTCCCATCCCACTGTGCTAGAATCATTTATTTTTGGCGTGCTCCAGCTCCAGCTTTATATTACTGAATTAGCTACAATTCCCAGACATTCTTTTTTTTTAATGAAAGATAAAAAGCAGTGCAGTTGTATGGTATGCTTTCTACCCAAAACTAGTTATTCTTACAGCAAGTAGCATACATTTACCATCTTTCTACTTAGAAAATAACCCAAAGTGATGTTAGTTCTGCATTCAGGTTTTATAAAGCATGCCTCCTGAGAGAACAAGAGGGGAGTAAGACAACAATAATTATTCCATACTTTTCCCAAAAATGTGTTTTTATTGCTGTCCCAGTTGGAAATTTCCCACTTCTTGTTTTAGTTCATCATCAATGAAACTCTTCCTGAGCAGGGGATCCGGTACCTGTTACTTTAATAAGTGGACAGTCCCAAGTAGGTACTGCTCCTTCCCCTATCCACCCAGGGGGTGCAGGGGTACTCACTCAGATCCTCTCCTGTACCGCTGATGGGTTGGTGGCTGCTATGAAGCCTTTTAGGTGGGCCACTCCTTCCCTGCTTTACAGGTGGTCCTCAGTCTGGGGGCCAGTAAAGTACTGAGCTTTCCTCCTTTCCAGCTCCACTGCCTGTAAGTGAGCCCCTCTCTCCATCTGGGCTCCCTCCCATGCTCCTGCATTCAGTCTAACATCTTCCTCTCTAACTTCCACCTGAACTCTCCCCCCCCCCCCCCAGCTGAGCAGGCTCAGAGACACCTAAAGGTTGTCCCAGACCCTTTCTAAGCCTCCTATTGGGGATTGGCCAGGATCCTTCAAGAGTTCAGGCCAGCCACTTCTCAGGTCTGTCCACTGCTTGTAGACCTTTCGCCAAAGATCTAGAGCTGGAAGAAATTCCGGAGGGCTGGTCTGCAGAGCCTCTCATCTCCTGTCCCAAATTTGACCTCCTGACTATTACACCCAGGCTGCTGCTCAGCCCTCCTCCCAAACAATCAGGACTCTCGCTCCTCCTAGCTAACTAGGAGGGCGCTACATAAACATGTCATACTTACCTGCACTGTGGATTGGTTTGGCAAAGAGCAGCCCAGTCCTCCTCCCCTGGGGTCCACCGCCTGGCTCCTCCTACCCCAGGGCCCCCACAATAAGCCATTTCCTATAGGGGTACTTGTGTGTGCTCTCTCTCGAGTCTATTAACACACAGAGCATAGCTTGGCCCCACCTCCTGCTCTTTCCTTAATGGCTGTGATTGACAGCAGCAGAAGCCAATGGCTCCCTCTGTTGCCTCTCTGTCCAATGAGGAGAGAGAGAGTTGAGAGAGCTGCTGCTCTTATGCACAACACTGGATCCAGGCAAGTATAAGAGGGGAGGCAGGATCACACAGAAGATTTGTTCTTTAGGACTTCTTTAAGAACTGTGTTTATTTTGATAAAGGTTTTACTCTCTTTAAAGTGTATGTGAAGAAATGGTTAAACTTGACACTCGGCACTCAGAAATGGAAACTGTCACTCTAGGTGAGATCCCATGGTCCTTTCACAACCAGGACTGGAAAGAAATGGTGGTGCACCACTCCTCAGACCAGGGAAATCCAACACTACCCAAAAACATGAAAACAAAGAGGGTGCAGTCCTCTTTTGTATTACCTTAAAACTATTTATTTAGAAATAAGAGACAAAGGTTATACTCACAAACCAAGCGAGCTATTGGCACGTAACTGCAAAAGAACACAATGTGGGACTGGAAGTGCATCATACCAGGCGTCCGGAAGTGCGTCTGGGAAGTGTGGTATGACGCACGTCTGGTGCCTAACTTCCGGTACCGGCAGGTGTGTTTCGGCTGGTGAGTTGTTTGCACTCCAACATCAAGAAGCGTTCCACAAGTAGGAAGCATGCAGTTCAGTTTATTCCGACAGCAGACCCCTAATAACAGAAAACAATGACCACTGGTGACTATTATAATTATTTCATGCAAATGCTCATCTCTGAGTGAGTGACCTTTATATTCTACTCCATTGGGTGCCCCTAAAGATCGGCATTGACTGGCTCCACACATTGAGGGTGAGTAATTATTGGCCAGAAATGGAGAGGTAGATGAGTCACTTAACATATTAGTCACTTTAATGATGTCAATAAGGCTGGTAATGTACTATTAAGTAGTTCATGTTTACACACATATATACATGGGTTTTTTACCAATGATATGTATTTTTTACACACACACATAAAATATATATATATATATATATATATATTTTATTAGTTTTTTTACATTTCAAGAACTGTGGTAGATATACAAATGCCAAGTTTAAGTATGTTTTTATCACTGCTGCAACATTTATTTTTTGCTTGTTTGACATTGCCACATCTACTTTCCAATCCTGTGAGTTCCTTAGATAGTTATACTGCAGATACTGTATACAGATATCAAGGCACAGGAGTATCTGGGAAAATAAAGTGTACTGCCATTTTTCAGGAATATTTCTTTTTATTTAACTTAGCTGTCTCTTCTTCTTAAAGTGGTTGTAAACCCAAAAAATCTAAATTGAGATAACCAGTCTACCTCACACAGCAAAGCAGCAGAAGTAATTTGTCTGTAGTCTGGCCAGGAAAGGAGCAGCCAGTCATCTGAAATCCTCTCTGCTTTCCTACAGTGAAAAAACCCGACTCAACATGAAAAAATATTGTGTCGCCACACCCCCTCTCCTGTGACTGACAGACTAATTAGGAGTCTCATGAGAGAAGGGGGCGCGTGTCCCACAGCCATCCACACAGATTCCTCCTGAAATAGCCGAACGCCAAGCTGAGCTCCAGCCTGAGGAGACCCCATAAACACTGGGCAGCATTTGAGGCACAGGAGACTGGAGACTTTCATAGACTGAAGGGGACTGAGCAACTTCTTGGTATTACTCAGCTGGACCCTATCGATACTATGTGCTTATCTAAAGGAAGGGGGGGGATACATGCTTTCACAGGTCATCATTTGAAAAGGTTGAACATATATATCTGAAGCAGTCTCCAGTGTGATCAAGAGCTTTGACAAATTGCTTCATTAACCCAGGTTTTATGTGCAGTGGAGGAAATACAATTTTATTCCTATCAACCAGAGGCTCATTCTTGATGTTCTTGTCACCAGGCGTCAAACTGATTCTTGGTGGCCAGTTCTTTTTAACCAAGTGTTCTAATGTTGTCCTACTGTCCCAGTAGCACAGGAAACAAGGGTATTTGGTGTGACCTCCTGTCTGACCCAGCAGAAAATTAACCATTTTCAAATCAACACAAATTACCCATCCATGAACATGGTATTCCAGTCTATCCAGAACGATCTTGATGTTGGCATACTCTTCTTTCATTTTTACAGAGTGTACTATTGGGAATGAACCATATATATTTCTGTTGTGAAGTAACACACATTTCAAACTCCTTTTACTACTGTCAATAAAAAGTCTCCATTCACTTGAATCATATGTGGGCAGTCCCATTTTGAGAAGAAGCCCTTCAATATCATTAAACAAGTTGACCATCTGAATGGAAATACTTTCGCAGTACTGCTTCTCTGTTATGATAAAAGAAGACACTAGTGCCAGGTCTGAGTAGTCCTTTCTCTTGCAGCCTGGAAGCCAAAAATTCAGCAGACTGCTTTGGCAAATACAAATCTCTTACAAGATCATGCAATTCAGGTTGACTAAACAGAGAAATGTTATCACAATCTGCATCAGATGGCGTATATTCGATCTGAGCATCATCATCATCATCTGTAGAAGCAGATAAACTGAAGGATTCAACATCAATCTCTGGTAGCTCAGTAAATACAGGCACAGGTATTTCCTCACAGTGCTCAACTGGTCATCTGGCAGATGGGATATCTGGGTATTGTAAGTGTTCTTTGGTTTTCTTATCGAAACCTTTTACATTGACAAGGCAGAAGTAGCAGTTATCCAAATGGTTTGTAGGTTCTATCCAAATGGTTTGTAGGTTCTCTCCAAACCATTGGCACACCAAACTTCAGCTTAGCATTCTTTCCTTTAGACCATGATCGCAAAGTTTCAACACACTTTGTGAGGAGCCCAATTTTTGTCTTGGTCTCCAAGTCATACTTTAAAGTAGGCAAGATAAAACTTCTTGACAAAGGTATTGATGTTGCACCTTTGATCCTGCAAAGTGAAGCTGCCACAGATGTAGCAGAAGATATCTGGGTCATTACTGCATTTCCTTTTTTTGGATGTTGTAGCCATTGTTAGATCATGCCCTGCAGAAGGAAATGATTAAATAAATAAATACAGCACCATATTTTAACACTAAAGCAGTCACTGACTCTCAACAACTTGCAATCATAAGTGACAAAGAGTTAATTTCGGGTACAATCCATGAAAATGGGGTATGCTGATAGCATAAAAATGAGATGTGATAGAGCAAATCTGAGATCAGATTTGGAATCAGCACCCTGAAATTAGTCTAAAACAGCTGCAAAAGTCCTGACCAGAATTTTTTTTTTTTTGGCTCCTGTTCATTGATAACACTGGTCAACAAACAGCCTCACACAGATTTAACCCCACAGCTTCCAGTGAGAGAGCCGAGCAGGAGGATCACAATTTACCCCTCAATGACTGGCCCCTTTTAGTGTGTAACTAGCGGGCACTACTTGAAAGTAGGGCACTAAAGTAAAGACCTCCACGATTAAGGCCTGTGGGCAGGGTGAAACGCATTGGGGGTGTAAATAAATATATATGATATTCATATTCCATGGTTAACATTAAAATCATATTTTTACTCTTAATTTCTCTGGTAATTGTAAATCTGTTGAATTGGGAAATCTCTGCCATATTTGCTATGACCTCGTGGTGCGTAGATACATGATATTGAATTTTTATTTCCAAAAGTGGGCCAGCTAATGATTGCAAATCTACCGAACCATGAAGTTAATTATGTGGGACCCTCTGTCCACCCAGAATAAGGTTGCATATAACAATGATGCAGAGATGCTCAAGGAGACACTGTCACATTTACCATTCAGGGACAAGTGACAGCTTCTCCTGATAAACCAACCCTCCAAGGTATACTCTTCCATACACACTTCTTCACCAGTTCCCCACTCTATCAGAGCCCTCAATCCATTGCCTAAGGAAAGCAAGACATCTAGATATGGGGGGGGGGGGGAATTGGGGACATACTGTATAACCTACCTTGTATAACAATGCTGGGGTGTGAACAGCTAATTATGCAACCGAAAGACTGTCACTTGGTGGGGTGATATCCATCCAGGTAGGTTCTGAAGTCACAGTTTATCCAGGGCAGACTCTTGCAGCAGAAGACAACAATGGATCAGTGGGAGTACCTAGGTGGGCTATAATAAGACATTGTCACTTCACCCTAATTGGGAAAAGTGACAGGGTTTATTTAGGCCTTCGCACAACCTTTAGTAACTGAAAAATACCAATACCAAGGAAATATAGAAAAGGGGAGCTATGGAATTGCTTGTTCTGTAAACCATGGAAAAAAGAAGACCATTAAAGTATAAAAATACAGCAAGAAAAACTACATAAAAACTGCATTTTTTTT
Organism: Staurois parvus; assembly: GCF_062004578.1. Classification (NCBI taxonomy): domain Eukaryota; kingdom Metazoa; phylum Chordata; class Amphibia; order Anura; family Ranidae; genus Staurois; species Staurois parvus. The sequence goes on along the minus strand of NW_028317797.1, from coordinate 7,237,391 downwards.
TCCCTGTGGCAAATGCTGATTGCATAAAGTAAGTATTGCATATGGTAGCTGTCAGCATGAGCTGTCATCATGTTCCTTTCCGGCAGCTGTGTGCCCCTCCAGCGCCACCTGGAGCTCATCTCCAGTCTTTCCACTTCCATCTTCTCAAATCATCAGTAACACGCAGAGCTTTACCCAAGAGTTACTCTTTCCACTTGTCAAAACAATGCCACAACAAAATACAAATAGACAGGGCCTCTCAAAGTCATGTAAACAATTTAATATATTACATTTAGAAAGCCTCTTGCTAATTAATATGACATGTGTGTCCATGAGAGACTGTCAAAAATCAATGACTATTTTATTAAATGTATTTACTATTCGCTGATTTTTCTTTACGGTGTAAGGAGACTTCTTCCTTCATTTCTGATTTCTTTGTGTCATGTCTGAATATTCTCATATAAAATGTCTTTATTAATATTCTGCATAAACAAATATAGTATAAAGATATTCAAGAAGATCATATGGACTTTGTCGTTACTTACTGAGTTACAGGCATTACCAGACAATCATTTTGAGTAATTCTGACAGTAAATAACAGGGTGCAATGGGAAAAAAAACATCAATTATTTACTTTTCATTCAATGCTGTACTGCTCTGTTCCGTGGAAGTATCTCATTCTTGCAAAAAATCAACAGAGCCTATGCTGAGAGACTGGGTTTGTTTTACTAAAGGCAAATGGGCTGTTCACTTTGCAAGGGAAGTTGCACTTTGCAAGGGAATTTTCCACAGAACTTAGTAAATGTGTGTTAGCCGGGCCCAGATTGGCTGACGGTAAAGGTCATGCTGGCCCAGGTCACCTCCCATTGTCCTCCTGCAACAGGTATAGATAGGTTACCAGAGACCTTGGTTATGGAGGAACTTCGCCATCTTGGATGCTCACTGAGGACCACCTCATGAAGTACACTGAAAAAGGGTAAACGTGAACCAAACATTCAAAGAAGTCCCAATGAGGAACCAAACCACGACTTGAAAAAATAGCAAAATTTATTGAAAATATAAAAAAATTAGGCAATTATTATCCCTTCACCCAACACAATTAAGACCAAATGACAATATTGTCATATTAATAAAACCACAGCCTAGGCTCACAGACATACCACACCCACACATGGACATACAACAATTGGAGCACTTGTCTAGATAGAAATTAGTACCAACACGTAAGGCATAATATATCACTTAGTTGTATGCTCAGTGATAAATGTGTGATACTGCAAGTCCCATTCGGCTTTATGGACCAAGAATATGAACAACCTCTGTGATGTAGTAGATCGTAATATTTCACAGTCCAAGACATTCATCCACCAAGGGAAATGTCCATAACAGGTCATGCTGATATCACCAACATATATTGAGTTCGCCATGCACAAGGGATCAAACCGCTACAATGCAATGAAGGTGCTGGTGTTGTAATAGCCACAGTGGGGATAGCAGCAAGGAAAGTTCAAAGTTAGCAGATTAGATAGGCAGAATAGGGAATACATTGTCAACCGGAGCTAAGCAGCATACTGCAGGTATGGGCAGTGGAAGCCATATCTATTCATTTCACGCATCCAGATGTAGTTTGCCAGGCATGGGGAACTCCTCAGTGCAATCACAATTGCGGGAGCATCTCCCGATATAACGGCAATTTGGCTATAGTGTGATGTTGCTCACCACTCCATGTGCGATCGCTCCAGTGAAACAACCCTTGCTGACTCTATACTTTTGCCATTGTTACTCTCCATGTGTGGCTCTGTCATGAGCGTATCTAGGTGTTGGATGGCCCCGTGTTAGATGCCCAGTGTGGCGCGGCGTGTTGGAAGAGCCACGTGGTACAGTCTGGAACACGGTTATGATGACGTTGTGTCGTCAATGTGTTTTGCTCACTAAGTCACGTGAGCTGCATGACCACGGCATCCTGAAGAAGCTTACATAACTCAGTGAGCGAAACGCATTGATGTCACAATGTCGTCACACTGGACTGTACCACGCAGCTCTTCCAACACACCGTGCTGCACTGGGCATCTAACATGGGGCCATCCAACGCCTAGATACGCTCATGACAGAGCCACACATGGAGACTAAAAGCGGAACCCCTCCTCAACTTCCTGTGCACTTCCTCTGTGCACAAGGTGTCAGCTCACAAGATTTCTGGCAAAATCAACAGGTATGTGTTGCACTTATTAAACAGATATAACAACATACGTTCAATTATATATTTAACAGACTAAAACAAGACAAGTTTGTTGCTAGGGTTTACTTACACATTAAAACGGAACTATGGGCCAAAAAAAAAATAACATACACAGTATATGAGACATTCTTTCTCTAGCATTAGGACAGCAGTCTTTTTTTTTCTTAGTCCCT